>NC_040886.2:6096142-6286142 GCF_900634795.4 Betta splendens | reverse complement strand
TTTACATAATATAACCACCACACATGCACACGCACGCACACACGCACACACACTGAAATGGGGTAAGAGGCAGCATTCTGGGTAGCTTGAAGGCAGCAGGCTATTTTTTCCCCTATTCTGAAACAAGTACGAGAACGACCGAGGGGACCGCCCAGAGGCAAAGACTGCCGAGCGTGGCACTTGGTTATCTAAGAAGCGCTCGGATTGGCCAATCTTGCAAAGCCCCGCCCCTTTCTGCATCAGCCTCATCCTCATGTAAATATATGCACAGATGCAGCGGTTCATCACCTGTGCAGTGTTACAGGCTTGCAAACTAGTTTCAGAGGTGATCAATAAGAGACTGCTCAGCTGCAAGACTGTTTGCATTAATGACTGACCAAATATTGGTCGGTGTCTGATGAACATATTTGACTGATCTCTGCTCTTATAGGTTTTGTTCATTAAACCAAACAGAAGCATTTTTAGGAAGAGATTTGTGTTTCTTGGGAGGAGACTCCCCATTAAGTTGATCAGTGGCGGCGACCGCTTCCCTCGTCTGAATCTCTCTGCCGACATGTCACTGCGGATCGCAAACATTCCACTCTGAATTCTGGTGCGATGTGACTGGAGGTCAGGACTCAGAGCCGAGCGAGAGCGAAGCTGTCAGAGGAATGTTCCCGAACGGCGAGCTCAGATCAAACGTGGATGGAGACGCGGCGGGCATGTATGGAGGAGATGAAAGGAGCGATGGAGGGAGCAAATTAAAATAAACGAAGGCCACGACAATAAGGCCAACGACAGTGGGATGAGGGGATGGTGGTGCGCAGAGATAAATAGTGAAAAGGGAGAGACGCAGTCAAAACATGGCGAGAAAGTGGGGCCTATGAGGGTGGGGCATGGAGACTCAGATCTATTTTTAATGCCTCTGACTGGGGATCAGCAAAAGGAATGTATAATTACAGGCTCATAAATAATACAAGCGGGCTTCTTTTAATTAGCCACACCAGGCTCAATGCAGCAACCACAGCAGTTGGGACAAACACACACACACACACACACACACACACACACACACACACACACACACACACACGCCGTCTGCCGTCGATGGCGTTGCCGGTGTGCACTTGAAGCACGTGTGTGTGTATTTGAAACACGTGTGTGTATTTGAAACACGTGTGTGTATATGCTGAACATGTCCTCGCGCGCTGCTCCGGGGAGACGGCAGTCAAATGAAAAGGCGAAACGATGAGCTAAGGATCGGTGCCACGGCGATGACTCTCTGATAAGCTCCACAGCGAGCGAAACCCCCAGACGCCACTGAAGGAGCGGCACACTGTCTGCCTGGCAAGAGTGAGATAACCCACGATATGAACGTATGAATTATTAAAAATCTGACTCTGTAATATTACAAAAGCTTCTGGCAGCTGTAGGGAAACCTGTTGTGCTAATTCTGCATTTCTCACACGCGTGTCGCGGCGCCTCTGTCATGTCTTCCACACCGGCCAATTGTTGGGGCTGCGAGGAAGAGGAGGAGGAAAAGTGACTCTAAGAACCAATTAATCAAACTTCCCTCATCTATAATTCAACTTGTGTTGAAAGCGTTTGGGTTGTGTATGCAACATCTTCATTATCAAACCCGGAACAGACTCCAGCGAGACGGGTTCTCATCAACCTGTCTCAATAACCGGCTTTCCTCTCGAGGCAGATTGGAACGGAGCGGTCGAAGCTGGGCGAGGAACAACCCAGCGAGATTCTCTCCGGCACATCAAGAGAAGGCGGCCGGCTTGATCCAAGCTGGAACGACACATCAAGACGCCGACAGGATGTTATTTGGTTGTTATCTGGCAACTCAACTTCTCCCGTCTTCAGAGCCCTAATTTGTAAGCTAATTTGTGGCTGGCAAAGACAGGCCTGAGCATCGGAGAGGATATTGGATGTAATTTGGTGTCTCGCTCCATCTTCGTTTGTTGTGATTGGACCTTAATTGGCGGTGGGTGAAGCGCTCCTACTTTGGGGGCAGGAAGGAGAGATGATGTTCTGAGTACAAAGGCTGAAAATGAGCCCGGCACCAGGGGGAAGGAGGCGGCACCCGCTCAGTGATGCTCAAGTTACTTCGGGCAGCTGAAGCAAAACACATCAAACTAAAATAGCCAGCGGAAAATAATGTTATACTTCTATGAGACCTTTACCTGACACCATTTCATATTTCATATTCAGCCCTTATAATAGAAAACAGCAGGAGACGTTGTCCAAAGTCCATTATGGTCAAGACGGTGTTGGTGGGTTCTGTACAGACCCATGGTGTGGAACAATGGTCTACCTGTGTTTGTGCATGTCAGGGGGGTGAGGACGAGTGTGTTTGGGGGCAGGGAGCCGCCTCCCACTGCGTGACCTCGATGCACAAACGCTTCTTCCGATCAAGAGTCAAAAGGTTCCAAATTGCAGACAAGCGCTTTCCCCACCAGTGATTTTATGGAGTCTTTTAGTGCAGACAAAACAGCGAGCGGGAGAAAGGTCAAGGTGCCAAAGCTTTACCATGAGTGTGTGGTCCAATCAGAACCGGCTCCAAGCCAGGAACCACAACCACGACGGGACGGCTCTATACTAGAACAAGAACCAGCTTAGCAAATATCTGCCTCAGATCATCGGCCTCCATTTAAAGCTCCAGACAAGATGTCCGTTAAAATTCCACTCCACTGACACAACAACAACACAACAATGGGCGTGAAAGCAAACTAATTTTGCCCTTTTGGACGCTGACAGTGACTGTGTAACCAAAATCACCAGTAGACACAGGGTTCAGAATAAAAAAAACTGGGAGGAGGAGCAAACTAACCAGTCCGTCCAATAAAAAATAACAGAAATGTCAATCAAATCTAAAATGGAATAGGAAACGGGTTTGAGATGGGAACTGTATTCATGATTATTAGTGATGATTAAGGTGATGGTGCTTGACATTGATCATATTTTGGCTGAATTCCTTAAACCACCTTTCTTTTAAAGGTGATGGGACCTGAAGAGGTCAGAAGACGGGACTGACAGGCACAGGCCTGGGTTCAGTCTAACCATTTTAATATAGTATTCACACACTGGCACTGTGTTAATAAACGCTATCCATCAGGATGAAGGTGCCACACCTGAGGCACTAACTGAGGCACCGCTATGGCATCATTCCTTCACAGAAAATATCTGATTAGACAGACTCTTGTTTGTCGTCTTTGGTTTACAGATATTTATTTTTGCAGCCGGGTGCCAGGATGACTGAACATGACTCATCTGATCTGAATCTGTTCCCGTGTCCTCTATTTTTGCATCTAGGCGTAATTAATGTTAAACACGTATCCTCTGAGCACAACAGCGCCCATTAGACCGTATTTAGCTTTTGTCTTAAAGGGACGTTGCGTATTTTTTTCCTGGAGTCGTATTTTTCACTTCTTATTTGCCAGTCAAGCATGAACTCACTGTAAGGTCCCACTAGGCAGCGTCGCTTACTTATGACATAACAAATTCATTTAGCGGCGAGGAGACGTCTCGGGAGGGGGGTGGGGGGTGGGGGAGGAGACAACGCGTGGAAGAATGGAATATTTGGCGAGCGGCGAGAGAGCGGTGTTGTGGCGAGAGGCTGCGCTGGTAATTACCCCGGCAGCCACCGCTGGAGCTGCTGACATCTCTCTCGAGGAGTGGGATAATTTGAACGACGCCTCTGACTAAATCAATGCGTCAGTGGCAGCTAGCTCATTACCCAAGCCACCGCTGCATTTCAATGGTACGACAAGGGAATTTCTATTAGCCACGACCAGCCAGATCTCTGTCTCATCCCCCACTCCCCCAACCCCCCCTCTCTCCCCTCATTTCCCCCTCTATCATTTTCACTTTGTCCTCCTTTCGTTGTCCTCAGTCAATCAGTCACTTTTTCCACCCAATCAGTCTCCCCTTGTTTTTGTTGTTGCCTCGTACTGTATGTCTCTCTCTCTCGCTCTCTTTTCTGCAACCCCCACTCCCATAATTCCCAGGGGACTTAAGAATGGATGGCTCTGCTGTTGCATCATGCATTTCTACCATAACAACAGTGGTTTGTGTTTGTGTGTGTGCACAAACAGTAAGTGAAAGCTTGGGAAAAAATATTCAATTCCAAAAGACTCAAGACAAAACGAGAACGTTATAGTAAGGTAAAGAAAGCTGTGCTCTGACCCGCCTCTGCGCTCTTCACTTTGTGTATAATTACCAGTGATCTGTGTGTGTGTGTGTGTGTGTGTGTGTGTGTGTGTGTGTGTATGTGAGCAGGGCTCCTATGAGTAACATCCTACTGCTGAATGGAAATGAAAGCGGTTCTGGAGAAATGCCAGCACCCAGATTGCCTGCTTTCTCAGAGGCAGGACTCACGTCACAAGGCTTGGAACGCTGCCGTGTACGGAAAGTGCAGAGAAATGCCGAAAAAGGACACACTCGCGCACGGGCGCACGTGCACGAGTGTGCACACGCAGGAAAGTACACACGGCAGAACACCAAGGGCACTTCACGGAGAGTCCATTTCACCTGGCCTTTCTGCTGAACAAAGACTGATCGGAGAGTGAGATGTCTAACAAAAGGGAAAAAGTCAAATGGCAAAAGAGATAAACTAAGAAAAGAGGGAAGGAAAGAGAACTAGAAAAGTAAATTTGAGAGGGAGAGAGAGAGAGAGAGAGAGCGAGAGGGAGAGAGAGAGGTTTCACCAAGGGAAACCGAGAGCAGCGAGACATCTCCTTAACACAACTTCAGGGGGCTTTTACTCTGATATCAGCCTGTCAACCACATACAGGACCACAGGAGGAGATACATGCAGAGACAACACACACACACACACACACACACACACACACACACACACACACACACACACACACACACACACACACACACACACACACACACACACACACACACACTTTAATAACGAGCTTTGGATAATTGTTTTTCTAATAAATGATTGAACTGCACTTGATACACCTTGATGAGGAAGAATGGCTTCTTTTAAACCCATCAATCAATAACATCTGTGTGCTCGTCATTAGGCTGGTGTTCGTCTGCCATAGGCCACTGGCTGACGCCTGACGTCCACGCTGACCACAGCAGCGCTGAACTTTTAGGCACCTCTGATGTTCTCCTGTTGGTCTTGAAGGCCACACCGCCGGGGAAATACTGCGGTCATTAAAATGATAATGATACAGTCAGAGTGACTTAGGACGTATTGATCACAGCACCTCCCCCGTCTGTGGCGCCTCACACAGACGTTTAATGAGCGGGAGTGCATTGGTGAGTGTGTATTCGCCTGGGCTGGTGTATACAATGCATGTCTGTCAATAATACAAGACACAAGGACAGTCAATTTGAGCCATTAAATGATCACATCAAAGACACAGGCAGCATCGATAGGCCACTGTTGGAGGAGACATAAGTCATGTTTGCAGTGTTGATGATGGCTTTTACATATCCTGCTAATGCTCATTAAGCTGTCACACAGGCCTCAGACATGGGACGTATTGACGACATGCTCACTGCATGTTGTACAGAGTATCACTGTGAGTGAGTCTGAAACAATGGACCTCAAGAATCTCTCGACGTGCGTTGCTCTTCGTGGACGTGTCGTCGTGACAACCGAGGGCCTCTCAAGCGCTTGCCTGCGTCTTAGATTGGCGGATGGCCCTTCATCAGGAGTCCACTCGCCCGGCGAAAAGCTGAAGTTGGGCTCCGGCAATTTCTGCATTCCCGACCTCGTCCTTCAAAGGCCCGTCTCATTTGAAAGAGAGATGCACTCTCGCCGCGCGTCTGGGCACAAACTGCCAATCAAGATGTCAGTAGGATAGATGGACAGTCCTCGCAGCCACTGATGACAGATGGTGAAGTTTTTTTTTTTGGGGGGGGGGGGGTTGACTTTATGTCAAGGGCCCTGCTAGTGGCTGGCTCGGTCAGCGGGGGGTTGCTATGGTGTTGCTATGGAGACAAGGCCGAGCGAGAGGTAGTTTGTGATGGACGTTGATGGGTGGTCGGCAGAGGAGACACAACTCCGCGTCCACCCGTGTCTCCTTTCTAGCATTAGAATACGTCAACAAGTCCACGTGCTCGCCTCCAAGGCCGCTGATCGGGAATTCAGCACGCGGAGTTCGGCGCTCGACATTCGGCAGCTGTATTTGGAAGGTTCAGGTCAGAAAAAATAACAACACACTCGCACGCAGACGTAGGACACGCTCTGCCCGGAGCTGATGACGCAAATAGCCTTATAACTGCTGTCCTGGTGCAGCACGCGAGGGCTCATCGGGAGAGACGGGAAGGAGGTCCATAACCAGAACACACACACACACACACATTAGGACGCAGGGAGAGACAGACAGGAGGAGATGGGGCAATACAGGCCAGTACCGGCTCCGGCCAGCAGGGGGCGCCCCACCACCTGCACCTCTGCTGCCGTCTTCCTCGCTTTCATTCACACCCTCCTCTCGCCTCCGCTCACATCGTCGCCCGAGGGATTCTTTACATTTGTCTTGTAACTTTGTTTGTATTTGATGCCTTTCAACTATTCTCCCTCTTCCTGGTTTGTCCCCCCCCCGTCCTCGTTCCTATTGCTTTCAATCTCAGCCCCATTCTGTCTTTTTCTCTTTATGACGGTCCTGTTTTTGCAGGCGCTGCAGTCCTGCCCAGCCACTGTGACTTTCCTGAGATGTAGAAAAAAAAAACAAGCCAAAAGGAGAGTCGCCGAGAAGAGGATCACGCGATCATCAATGGAGGAATTAGGATTAAAACACGCAATTAACAGGTTTAATGCTTTCATAAACAGGTGATCTGAGGCATCGCAGGGATGCCGCTATTGTTGTTGCCCGGGAAGGAGCAAGGTGGGAGGAGGGAACGCGTGGGGAGAAAAGGAAGATGAGGACGAGGAGGAGGGGGTGGAATGAAGAGTTGATGGAGAGACAGCCGGACCGCGCGCGAGAGAGAGAGAGAGAGGTGAGAAGGAATGTGTTGCATGGATGGTGCCCCTGGACCGTGGTGTAGTGGGAACACCGCCGCCTCCCCCTCCTGCTTTAATGTCAGTGATTTCACATACCATCACCTCACCGCAGAGCCCCTCTCCACTCCATCACACACACAGTTATACACACAATGACAGTCACAGCCTCGACCAATGGGAGAGGAGAGTGACACAATAAAAAAGGAGAGAGGAGGGAAACCAAACTGATTGGTGCAGCACTGTGGGATGGGCATGAGGATAATGTATGTAGAGGAGGAAAGGAGAGAAAAGAGCAGCTAATGAGACTCGTGGGATTTGAATAGGAGAAACTTTAAATTATTTAATTTTAAAAATATGTAAAAAAAAGGATTACAAAAATAGAGTGACTAATAGCCTACAGTAGACTGAATAAGAGCAGAAATCCACCCACGAGTTGCTGTATTGATACTCCTTTTCATCATCACAGCTAAGTCTTTCTACCAGTAGATCATGTAAACGCCATGGCAACCACACTGTGTCCTGTTGGGAGCCCACTGACGAGCTGGTGAACAGCACCTAATCATCAACGCTTAGCGGATGCCTAAAAATAAAGACGCACTCGCAGGCAGCCACTTCAAGGAATGTTACGGCTCCAAGTAAAGTTCTCCCTTTTTAGAGTTAACCAGGGGATGCGTTACTGTTTCCTTCTCGTCTCAGACTGAGCAGCTGCTGGTTCTGTACACATGTGGTCTTAAGCGCACAACCTCAAGGCTGTGGCACACAGTTCGCCCACTTCCAGCGGCTCTGGAGCGACAGGTGGTGGTGCTGTGCGAGTGCAGGTGGCGCGTCTTACCTGGAGGACCGGCGACGGCAGCACATGGAGGTGAGGTGTCGCGGTTCCATCCAGACGGGAGGGAGGGGTCGAAAAAGAGAGAGAGGGAAAGAGAACCACAGTTAGTGAGAACGTACGGCGTTGATGGTGTGTGATTAGACGGAACGCATCAGCTGAAAAAGCGATTAAGGCGACATGCAAGCGAGCTTCCAGCAGTCGGTGAACTGGGTTTAGGCTGGATTTACACTGCGTTACATCCCAGCCAATCACTGGACTTCGCTCCCAGCCCTCATTCCCTCTCTATGCGTTCTCCCCGTCTCCTCCATCCCGGCTCTGACAGTCCCTCATTCCCTACAAAGCGCCTGCTTCTACACACACACACACACACACACACTACGGCTGACTTCCAAAATAATACCCGACTGTTTACCAACCAGAGAATCCCGAACGGAATCACATTTCAAAGGCTGTTTGAAGTTCCCACACAGATGTTGTCTGTCTTCTTTTTTAAATTTTCATCTCATGTAGGAGATCCCCCCCCCCCCCTGCTCTCTTCCCCCCACCTTGCTCGGCGCAGTGTGACACCCTCACTCTCCCTCACCCCTCCGTCTCATTGCTCCGTGATCACAGGGAGAAAGTTTCATCCGGCAGAGATGCCTCGTTTGAACAAAGTTGCCGGGGAAGTCTCGGCAGACGCGGCGCCTGGAAGACAGGTGCTCCGCTAGCGTGCTAACCTCTGCCTGCGCGCGCGCCCGCCGTGCGCTCAAACCCAGCCTTTCAGCACGCTGTGCCAAGTGGAGAACATCTCCTTCGCGACCGTGACGAGGCACAAAACGCAAGCACAAAGTCTGTTCCCTTCATTTCTGGCAGACGGAGAGGGAGGTTTCTGCGCCGAGCTTCAGCTTGACGACGCTTTCATGACACTGGCGGTGTCACGCGCTGCATTCTGGGAAATGTCGTTTGGAGGTTAATTCCAGCAAAGGCATCAAAAGCTCGTCGTTCCTATCAGATATGACGAGCACAAACACGGGTGGACCGGGATGTCTCTCTGTTTCTCTCAGTGCTCATCAATGGACCACAGCGAGGGCACAAAAGCTGCGAAAGCGCCTTCAGAAGAGCGGGAGTGTCTTCACCCACTTGCGACCGTTCCACGGCTCAGCTGGAATTTTCCTTCATCCTCAAACTGTCTCAAACGACATACATTTGCCTTTCAGATGAAACCTGCTTCGCATGGGAGGCCTTGGATTTAGACGCAGACTGCAGGAAACGAGAGCCATTATGTCCGAAGGTTTAGAGCCTTAAACCGGCGCCACACGCAGGTTAACGGTTAAATTGAATCGTTTCTTTACTGTCTTTCCTATATGTCAAGAAAATATACATTCCCAGCACAAAGTCGAGGGAGTCATTCATCCCCAATGCGTGTTATGATTCTGCCGGAGTAAAATGAGGCCAGCTTTGATTGTGCCTCCCCAACATTAAGACACATGATATTCTGCGGGCACGGAGAACAAAAGGCTGAGCGGTTCCTATAGGAGCTAATTGCTAATGTTACGGTCCTGGTTGGGGCAAAAAAAAAAAGCAACCCCCACTAATTAAAAGCAGAGAGGCAGCCTCTGATTGAACAGCTGGAGACGGAGCGAAGACGAGAGGGGACGGACACACTGTCGGAGGCATGCTGCTGTAATCTAAATGAGTCCTGTATCTTTGGAGATTAATCCGACCCTGGCTCAGGACGTCACGCTCTAATCCGTCCGGGGTCAAAGGAGCAGCGCTCTGCAGCTGCGACGGCGACCGAGCGCCGGCCGCGGACGAGGCCGCTCTCCCTCGACTGTCAGTCAGTCATCATTCAAGATCGCAAGGATGACGTCGATTGTGCGGGCAAAATATCAGTCTGCCTGAATCAACGGACCCAACATAATGCGTGACGTCGGTACCGATGAGGCGCGAAGAGCGCGTGGGCACGGTGGGAAAGAAGCAACCACTGCAGAGACAAAAGGACACGTGCTCAACTTTTACAGCACCCGGTATTAATAGCGCGTTGTGTAATCCGGTCTAATTTCACATTGTGGAGGAGGATGGAGCACCGCGACGCAGGACTGGAGTCTCGACAAGCGATGACAACCAGCGACCGACCTGCAACAGGTGTCCTTTCTCCCACGCACCGTGAACGCGTCCTACAGCAGAGTCCTGCAGAGACCCAGCGGTACCGAGCTGGTGGCTCACAAACCAGCAGAAAAACACGACAACCTGATGATAATGGACCGCTGGTTCTGTGATTAACGGGAGTTATCTGCATATAAGTGTCCAAATAAAGTTATATTGTTATTGTGAGACAGTCATGTCACATTTTCAACTTTTTGAATGAAACGTTGCTGTCTTTCTAGTGAGTCACTGTATAGAAAACATTGTATTCCCCGGGAACCAGGTTTTAGGAGCCAGGTCACCAGTTTGACTGTGAGTCAGGGAATGCGTTACATCTGGGCATCGGTTCACAGCAGATCAACAGACAGGTGTGTCTGTACGCGATGTTGTGACCCTTTTTTTCTTCTTCTCTCCCAACGACGTTCAACCATGAAACTGCCTCTTCCTCCCTCCTTCTTCCCTCTTGTCTTCACTTCCTCTCTCCTCTCAACCAGCCCCCCCCCCCCCTCTCTCTCTCCCACCCTAAACTCTCCCCGCTGCCTCTGACACCGGTTGCGTGCTGTGTTCTAGTGCCGTGGGGAAAAGGAAGGTCAGCGGCCGACGCTTGTCCAGCGCATACGACCGGACGTGTGGTCCACGCCAGCCCTACCAGACCCTGGGACACGCACATCACACAGGCAGCTCCAGCAGACAGGCAGGCGTCCGGTACGACCACAGCCGAGCGCGGGCCTGCGTGTGCCCAGCGTCGGCCACCTGAGACGAGGCCTCTGATCGGAATCCTGAGCAGCTGATTGGCCGAGAGCGGGGCTCAGGTGCGTGGAAGCGAGACAGCCACGGAGGAGGAGGAGGAGGAGGGGGGGGATCCCTGCTCCGCCAAGTCTGCACGAGCACACACACACACACACACACACACACACACACACACACACACACACACACACACACACACACACACACACGTACCGGCTCCTGCACGCCCGATCGAAATCATTTCAAAACAAAAACAGGTTGTGTCTCATCTCCAACTGTGCCGCACACACTACAGTCTCAGCTCGCTGGATGTTTTACACTTGGACAAGTGGGAGAGTCAGAACTGAAACACATCGCCTCTGTTCCTATTGCTCCACTTCATCATTCCAATCTCCTTTTGAGTCGATGCACAGATTTGCACCTGGACCGCACACGTGCTCTAAAATCTATGACAGTAAGTCCTCGCTAAACACATTTCCATTGCTTCTACTGTACTACTTTTGTCATCCGTGCTCTTCACAATCTTCTTTTTCGATCTTTCTCCTGTTCTTCTGATTTGAACTCATCTCGGAGACCTTGTCCAGTTCCTCCTTTATTTCCTCCACCTCTCAACGCTCTCCTTGATGCCATCTGTGTCCGTCTCCTGTTTAAGATTCCCCCTACGACACAGGTGCCTTATCGCCATTTCACAGATACACACGATATCCAAATTTCTAAAAAGACGCGGCAGCTCTGACTTAATGCTGGATGCCCCTAATGTGGAATTGATTTGTACAGGCGACATTATCGCCGGTTTATCCTGTGACTTCACGCTCAGCGCTTTTCTTCTTCGAGCCGAGTCGCTCTTGTTTTTTACGCGAGCCGAGACAAGTTTCTCTCAAACGCGATTAGAGGCGCTGACATCCAGATAACCTCACTGAGATAAATCTTTGGAAATAAATCTTGCTTTTCAGATGAGCGGAAAATGTCAGTCTCCATTGAAGCTCAACTATAGTTAATGCAACAGGCATTTCGGTGATTCAGTCTCAAGGAGCTGGATAAGACACGCTCCCGTCCCACAATGAGAGAAGAGGTTTGGATTTATTCTGCACAAAATCTCTCAAGTGGGCAAATAGGAAAGATGGTGTAACCCCCACAATATAAAGCAAGTGGCTGCACATACACATGTTGCCGTCTTTTACTAGTTGAGCTTTTGGAAAAATGTATTTATTTGCAATACAACAGGTTTCCATTAAAGCACGCTTTATTCTCCACAACAACCCGAATGAGGGATGGATGATGTCCTAACCTCCACGTACTGTAGCTGTCGAGCTAACACTAGGCTGCTCTTCACTCCCATACGTGTGTATGACGGGTCCATTAGCACTGTGAGAGCCGGGCTAATTGGCAGTAATGGGTTCCTGTGCTGGGGACGATGGTGAAGCGGGCTACGGGGCGCGTGCGTGGCATCTTTTCGAAATACCACTCCAATAAAGGGCTTCATTAGCGCCGTCCCGCGGAACGAGGGGAATGCGTGAGCGGGTGAATAGGTGGAGAGTGGGCAGCGGCTGCACGTGGCCTGTTAGGATGTGAAACATTAATAGTTTGAACTTTTCTCTGCGGCAACTTTAGGCTGAGAGTCAGACTGAAGAGGAGCGATAAGGGGAACCTGCAGATGTTTCACACACGCACGCACGCACGCACGCACGCACGCACGCACGCACGCACGCACGCACGCACGCACGCACACACGCACACACACACACACACACACACACACACACACACACACACACACACACACACACACACACACACAAGCTGATTTAAAAGCAAATTTCACTCAATCTTGCTAATTTATTTGTCGTCCAGTAGGAATTCCCAGCATTTTAGGCAAATAAAGAGAAATTCCAGAGCTTGGGCAAACAAACATACGACGCCAGCTGTGCTGCAGCACAGGAGAAGCTGGATCCCTGTATATTCCAGCATCATTTCCCAGTCAACGTTCGTACTTGATGTAGCACATCTCCAGGGGCTCCACACCGGTCTTGCAGGTGTGTGTGTGTGTGCGTGTGTGTGTGTGTGTGTGTGTGCTCTGGGGGGCCTCAGAAGCAGTGACTCGCACTAATGCAAATTACACCTACCAGCCTCGCGCCGCGGCTCCCTCGCATCCGCACGCGTACCGGGTAACTCACGCTTTGTCGAGCTGGAAATTTCTCATTAATTCCACACAACCACGCACAATCTATGAAGGCTTTTCCCTCAGTAAGCATTATATTCATTACATTTAGTTCGGGAGTGCCCCCACCCCCCTTTAATCGATTGAATTGTGGATACGACAAACAGCGCTTTCTAATTTGACTTGAGTAAGTGGGTGACAAATAGTCCAGCTAGAAATCAATGAGGGGAATTATTTATACGGGGATGGGGGGTGGGGGGTGGGGGAGACCAATGCAAATGATTGCATACACTGACAAGGCACGAAAGCCAAGCAAACACAACACAAACCAAATCAGTGTCTCAACAAATCCTCTATTAAATCATGTGTACTCTGCGTGTGTGCAGTCTAATAACAGAGAATACAATCAGAGCGCTATATACATTATTGATGTACGGCACCGTCCTCCGCTCTGATTCAGATTCAAAATCAACAGAACAGCTGAAACTCAAATGAAACAGACGGTATAATTGCGCTGATCTACATTATTCCCGCGTCTGCGTCACACACTGAACTCTACACCCAGAAGCTCGGCTCACTGATAGCGCTCGGACGCGGGGCGCCAGGGCGTCCATTTAGCCCTGGGCAGCGTCCAGTCGGAGGCGCCGCTAGCGCTGCGATGGCTGCGTTCCAGGCGAGGACGTGGAATCCCAGCCATGCTATGAACGCTGCTCCACGCAGAGCACTAACAACCTGCAGGAGTTCATTAGAGCCGGACCCTCGTGGGACAGTGTCCCGCTGGCGCACGCACGCATATGAGCCAACCCGGAGCCAGAAACGCACAACATGCTTGGATCCGCGTTGTCACTGTGAAATGTCAGGGCCCGTGTGCCACGTCTGCTATCGCCTGCTTTCTTCAGATCACTACTGGTTCCAACGCCACGGACTACGGCACTGGGGCTTTTAGTTCCCGTGGCTAAGCAGCTTTATAACAGCTAATGTCCTCACTAATGTACGATAGCTTTACAAGTGTGTGTGTGTGTGCGCGTGTGTTTGTTGTGTGCATTAAGTGGGAGCCGCTCTTTATAACCTACTGTGATTCTAGCTCGATCTCCACAGGAGGGACTATTCAGCTCATCATTCTTTGATTACCTCCAACAACCTGAACATCCCCCCGCCCACATACTGTACCCTGTGTGTGTGTGTGTGTGTGTGTGTGTGTGTGTGTGTGTGTGTGTGTGTGTGTGTGTGTGTGTGTGTGTGTGTGTGTGTGATATAACACACAGAGGCAGCCGTGCCCCTTGTTAATTAAGATACAGATCTCCCTTCACTTGCATTAAGCTTCAGCTACAGGAGGGGCATTGCTCTTACAGTAAACACACACACACACACACACACACACACACACACACACACACACACACACACACACACACACACACACACACACACACACACACACACACACACACACACGGCTTATGTTGTTTATAGCTCTACCAAATACTTTTGTAGTTAGAGAAGTACAGAAGTTGAAAATCAATAGTACACTGGAACATTTAGAACCTTTTGGCTCTAGAGCATCATTCAACAACTTTGAAAAGATTTTTATAAACTCCCAAACGTGTAATGAACTTTATATTGATTTAATAACACTAATTTAATAACTTACTGATATGGTAGCAATAGGTCAGAGCTAGTGACATGAATCACAGCTAACACAGGTTAGTGCATGTGTTGTGTGTGTGACAGCCTGTACACATCATGTGTGTTTCTAAAACACATTTCTACAATGGTCTTTATTTTTTCATCCAACTTTTTCTCCCACTCCCTCTGCCTCTTATCCCTTTTTAACAACCATCACCCAGTGAACCGTGCTTGTTGTGCTCAACTCTGAAGCAGCTGCATCCGAGTTCCACCCTCCCATGACCACAGAGGAGGCAGCGACACAAAGGGCCAGTCAGGACAAGCTAGCATGCTGGTTCACAGCTTGCGAAGAGTCACATTTCCAACAGAAGGCTTCAATAATGAGCAGCATTCAAGCGCCGTAGCCAGGGGATGAGCAGAGAGCCTGGAAGGGTCAGAATATTACAGAAGCAGAGCGATGGAAAGGAGAGAGTGGAGAGCGGGGACATTATGAGAACGTGAGCGTGTGAAAGAGCGCTGCCGGGTTCGAAGCCTAATTCAGTTTTGAAAACGGTGGTTTATTTCCCTGCTCGCCCATTAAACACACTGATGGGAGCCATGACCACAGGCCGAGCCTCCACCGAGGCCTCTCGACGCGGCACAAAGCGCCTCGGCCAGACGCGAGCGGCCCAGTCAAATGGAAAGGTAACAGGGCAGAGACACCGTTCTGGGAAACAGCACTGTCGCCGTCTCGAACACAAATACCCGAAGCAGGCGGCACGCACGGCCGAACGCGCGCGCGCCGAGCGGGGTCAAGCGACGGGCCGCAGCTCCGTGGCAAACGCTCAGCTCTGCAAATGCATCCACGCGGTCAAGAGCTGAAGCCAGGCTCTCCAAGCGGGACGCAGAGAGAGGAGGCCGGGGTCAACGGGTTGACACAGCAGGGGGTCGGGGGAGCGGAGGGTGGAGGGAGGAGAGGTGTAAAGCATCCCCTACAGCCCATCTGCCTCTGAGTCATTCATTAGCCCATAGTAGACACACAATATGGTGACAGTCCAAACTTCCTGCTGGAAGGACAACGGAGGTGCAGGGACATTCAAAACTCACCTGATCATGCAGAGAAAAAAAATCAATAGACAGTAGAAAAAAACAAAACCAATTCAGAAACTCTCTTCACCAGGAACTCCCAGCATGCACCGCAACGGAGCGGAGGGGAGAAGCAGGCCTAAGCACGCCACGCCAGAACACATGAGGTACATCCTTCAAAGGGAAGGGTAAAATGTGGAGACGGGAGTCTATTTAGAGACCAATTAAACCCATGCGTATTCTGCATGTGTGGATGTACTTAGTTAGGCTAAATGGAGAGGAGGAAGCGGAGAGCTCAACTAATAAGGCACCAAGAGACACAGACAGAGGAAGAGGAGAAGGAACATGTAGAGGGGAAGGGAAATGTTCCCTCCATCAATTATTAAATGATTTCAGACTAAAGCTGCTCATCTTATACAACAGTGGACTTGGGATCTCCTCCGTGCGCTGCTTAGTTGTGTAATGCCGCCGCTGCAACATAATATAAACACAACTGTCTGAGCTGAGACGAGCAGCCGCGGAGACAAACGTGCCAAAATAAAGCGCGCTAATTCAAACGCCTCCCCGGCGCCGCTGTGACAACGCCGAGGACACCGTCGCTTCACGTCACATTGTGTTTACGTTTGCAGCGCAATGAAAGGGAGCCGCCGCCGTGTGCAAACACGCGACACAGGCGTCTAATTTGATCCCGCAAAGTCCCCGGTTAGCCCTTCAAAAAGCTTCAGAGGGAGAGGGGGGCGGATGTGCCTTTAAAAAACAAAGAGGACGACTAATGAAATCAAATTCCCGTCTAAAGAGAGGTGAGGCCCTCACGCGAGGAGGAGGCGTTCAACAGCCTTAAGAGCTAAAAATACTGCACGCGCGTCTGATCCGGGGGATGAGTGACGAACCCGGCTCGTCTCCGCACGCGGTGCAACGTGTGCTAGTCAAGTGGGAAAAACGGGGTCAAGCGCCTTCTCTCGCAGCGCCTTAAAGATCCCGCGGAAGTAGAACAGCAGCCGCGTCAATCAGGTGAAGACCTTGATTTAGAAATGACTGAAGGCTGTAGCAATTCGACGCCGGCGCCGGAACCAGAACTAGAGCCGGTGAATGAACGTGTGGGTGTGGATGTGACGCGTGAACGTCCCTCCATCCCTCGTTCCCGCCACCATTATCTTCTGCCACCAGATAGCAATGATTCAGGGACGGCCGCGGAGCGGGGCCCCCGCGACCCACGCCCACCGCCGGGCAGAGAGCGAGCGGGCGAGCGAGAGAGAGAGAGAGCGAGGCAGACAGACGGCAGCGGCGGGCGAGAATCACCATACAGAGTGGAGAGGGAGCAGCTGTTAGCGCTGAGTGCTGCGAGCGAGGGAGCGGCACGGACGGACGAGGGGAAGGAGATTGAGGTGAGGGAGGAGGAATAAATGGAGAGGAGAGGGAGAGCGATGGGACTGATGTGTAATAAACTGCATGAAGGAGCCTTCGGGGAAGCTTTATTCTGTAGCCCGACACGCACCATCTTCAGGAATAGCACTCACGCATACACACACACACACACACACACACACACACACACACACACACAAACACACGTACACGCACACGCACACACACACACACACACACACACGCATGAACTCTGAGTGACTCGTAACCTTATTCATATTTATGAGCGTTCGAACAACAGCACCAGCGTGCTGATAGGAGTATGCTGAAGTTTCTAGCCACGTCAAACTGGAGGATTGTTGGAGTTTTTTGTGCCAGTTAGGAGGCGGTGGCGGAAGACGTTACTCCAGTAATGAAGTAGTGACAAAGTGCATCAACTGAGCACCAGTGGCGACGTCACACTTCTTTATTTACAACATTAACACATTAACTATGAAACACTGGGGTGATGAGTAAATACACACATTTTACCCTGTTTTTTTATTTTTACACACATATTTGTACAATGTATAAAAGTGTTTCATCTATTAACATCCAGTGTCAAAGCTTGACATTCATCAGAACACTATTAATCTTAATATTAGTATAAGTTCATCATATCACTTTGTGTTGTGCAGTATATTCTTCTTAGATTGAACAAGGACTCTTCCATTCTGTCATTTACACATTCATTTTCGCGTTTCTACTGTAACTGCTGTAAATTACACAGAAATCACCTGCTCTTCAGGTGTCACGAGACGCGTCGGCCATATTAAGTCATCTGCAAGGACAAGGGAAGTGCACGGCGGCGAGTAGGGGGTTCAGGGTCAGCAAATCAGAGATCGGAGTGAAATCCATTAGTCTTCCCTCTGACAAACGCCAAGTGGAAAGGGAACGCGTCCACGGACGCTCCGTGGCACCGCAGGGCCGGTGGTGAACCGGGCTGGTCCAATGGGCAACACGAAACCAAAACCAAGGACAGGCCTCACGTCATCAGAGGATGTGATATTATATTCGAGTCTATTACGGTCTTATCCTCTCCTCCCTGTGCAGCTCTCTCTCTCTCTCTCTCTCTCTCTCTCTCTCTCTCTCTCCCTCGCCCTGTCTCCCCCTTGGACCACCCATTAAATATCAGCAGGGCTTTTGAGCAGTGAGATAATCAATGACTCCGTCGTTCCCCCTTAAATACCAGCGATTTTCGGATCCACTTTAAGTGCACGCGTTTCGAGAAGACTTTATTGATGATTTGGGCACAGCATGAATCAAGTCATGCAAAAAAAAAAGGGAAGGAAGGAAGTGCAGGGGCTGATGGAGGAATGGGGCTCCTGCTGCTGCTGCAGGACGAATAAACCTTTTACACCTCAGAGAGGAAAACGAGGATGGATGGAAAGGGGACAGGATGAAAGAAAGGCGAGCAAAGACACAAACTGCATCGGAACAAAGTCCCAAATGAACGGTTTAAGTGCTTTGCTTGAGCGAGAGAGCCCCTAGCTTCTGTCACTGCTCCTTCCCTCACTCCTCTCCTCCTTCCAGCCTATTTTTCGGAGATTACAGCACAATGCATCTGCCAGCGGAGACGGCGGCAACACGTTGCTATGACCCAAATACGACAGCGTGGTGCGATGATTGGCTGGGAGCAGGCGCTGGGGTTGGGGGGGGGGGGGGGGGGGGGGGTGTTCTGGTAGCGCACCAGCAGCAGCACCTTCACCATTCAAACAACGGCTACAAACAAAGGCTGGCGCCGCGTCTCCCGTCACTCATCTGCTGCTCCACCGTCCGTCCATTCGGTCCCCGGTCCCCCCTCCCCCCCTCCGCCTCCGCTCCCCCGACTGAACAAGAGCGAGATGATGGTGAGCGAGGCTGAGAAATAAAGTATGAAATAAGGACGGAGGGAGAGAAAACCAAAGCTCAGTCATCTATTCTTAATCAAAGCAGCGGCGCAACGCGCGGTACTGCATGACAATCCAGCGCGAGCCGGCGCCCGCCTTCACTGAGCGCCGTACTGTATGAGCTGGAATCCACGCGCGCTGCGTTTCCCTCCGTCATGTCCTCATTAGACAGCAGCCACTCTCATCCTGCAAGTGTCAAAGCTGTGGAACCAAACTTAGCCAAGAAGTGGCTCCTCACTCGCTGTACAGCACCTCTACACATAATGAATCCATACAGAGAGACTGTTTGGCCTGAAGACTCACACGCTGGAGCGTAAATGCTACATTGTAAATCAAACTGTTAATCTTCAATCCACAAAGAAAATGACATTAGCATCTAATAAATCGTTGAATTGTTTGTTGGACCTCAGAATTCCACAAAACTTAGTGTCAGTAGGCGTTTATGTTCGAAGTAGTGTCGTCCTGAGTTTGAAATGGCAGTGGAGGCACTGTCCTGTTCTTCTTCTGGCTCTACTTCCCATCACAGCACGTATGCAAACATGTCGCTGCCTCGTAAAACAACATGACAAACGTCTGACATCAGCAGGAGTGAGTGAATGAATAAATGATGAAATGGCTCAGCGCTAGTACAGACGGGGATGAAGAAGGAATAACGGTCGAGACCAGCAAGTTCCTTGGATTTTCCACCAGGTGAAGACCCCTTCAAAATACCTGCCAAGTGCTTATTATGGACGTAAGCAGGCTCCATATCTAGGCAGTGAATATATGTGTGGCGAAGCTAACAGGTGTCTTAGAATGAGGAGGAGCAAGTTTGCACGTATAGATTCACAAACAAACGCATTCCGACGGATGGAAGTGGCTAAAACACGCGCTAATGACTAAGTCTGAGCTCCAGCCTGAGGGGAAGCCAGGGACCACCCTCTCTCACCTAGAGCTTATTAATACCCCCCCCCCCACGCTTCATTTTCTGTCCTCCACACGCTCTAAAAGCTTCCTCTACCTCTGAGCAATCAAACGACAAACACTTTCCAACTCCTGCACCGTGATCACAAGGACACCTTGTTTTCTGTTTTCTAGCGCCCCCTCCCAGCGCCTCCTTCCACCCCGCGGGAATTAAACGAGGCCAAATGTTCTCTCTTCTCTTACGCAACCCAATCAGAGCGATGACGCCGGCGGCGGCTTATGGAGCAGGAGGAAATTCTTAACTATACAAAAAACACAACTCTTACACAACGCGTCCACTCTCACATCACTGTTAAAGCCACGTAGCAATACGTGCCGTCATGTTCCAGCGAACCAGGGACCAGGACAGACAACCTGCAACAAGCCCTAATCTGTATGTTATACTGGCACCATAGTGTTGGCTCATATTATAGATCACAACACAGCAAAGCCAGCGACGGCATGAAAAGCTCCCAACCTTTGGCCTCACTGTTTCCATACAGCTGAACTGCCATTGCCAATACATTTTTATGGGTAATATACAGTACAGTCAATGGAACATCATTGTGTTTTATAGCTACTTTATTCTGTGCCACTCCTCAGTGATTAAAGTCCTCTTTCCAGATAAAAGTGAATGTCCAATAATCCAGAACCTACTAAAGAGGCACAGAATGTAAATCTACCTTTTATACAGTCCAGGATCTGAGCTGCTTCCAACCAGAACCTGCTAACGTCTGCTAACAAGCCTAGCGGTTTGGTTGGGACCTAACCTCCCAACCAAAACCAATGAGCCGACGGCGCCTAAGATTCCCGCGGTCTTCCCTTCGCTTTGACTCCTATTGTGCGGCGCATCTCCAACTCCCTGTCCGTCCATTCGGCCTCCGCCGGGCGATGCACGTGTGCACTACATCCGTAAACGCTTAGCATGGGTGGTCACACACTGTCTCAGCTACACGAAAGCGCGGCCACTTGGCTCAACTTACATCAGTAGCTGGAAGGAGCGCCCGAGGCTCCCAGCACCCAGCTACTTCTCATTCATCGACACCGGACGGGGGAATGTTTGTGTCCTCGCCTCACATGCAGATGAACGCATGGGATGCAAAATGGGTACGTCGGAGCATGTTACAGTATCAGGCACAAGGTGGGTGAACACATGGGAGCCTTAAGCTGCTAAACGCAGCGCACAGGAATGCTAACGTACGCGGGCGCCTGGCGTTCGTAAGCCGACGCTAGAAATACGGAGAATCGCTCAGAGATCGAGAAGGGCCAGGAGGCGGATTGAGAAAGAAACGGCCTAAACAAAAAGAAGACTGACAAGCAAGACGTAAAGACGGACAGAACAAAGTGGAGGAAAACAGGCTGAAGTGGACAAGTAGACAAAACGGCAGAAGGAGGGAGGAAAAAAAAAGAAAACAGACAGAAATTGGATGTGAAAGGCCTTCTGCAACACGGCCAATTTTTTCCTCTTTGGTCTGTATTTTGGAGAAAATAAAGCTCACTTTTTTCTCTTTTTTTTTTTTCCTGAGCGCGGCAAGACCGAATCAATAGCACTCCCGGTGCACACCCATTATTTTTCAAAGGCGCCTGCGAGGAGGAGAAAGAGGGAGGATCCCCGGCAGCCGGGGCGAGGACGCGCGGCGGCTTGGTAAAACGAGTTTTGCAGGTGAAGATTGAGACAAAAGCTGCGGCAAACCGGCGTTTGCCGTTTGGACGGAATCAGATTTATCCGCGGATCAATCCCTGGTCTTAAACGTCGAGCTGATACATAGATAAAGCATTCATCTAAAGCCAAGCTGGTCGTAGCTGATTCCACTGGCGTTCGGGCGGCGCGGCTTTATTGATGTCGCTCTGTGTTTTAGGTGCGTGTTTGAAGTCTTTTTCCCCGATGAGGCATAACCTATACGGCCGCTTTGAAGCCGCGGCTGTTTGATGTGACTTACACCTACAGCCTTAAGGCTTCTTTGTTCAGAGCCAGAGGCTTTTAACTGTATTGCCCCCCCCTTTTTTCCATCTAACCCACACAAGCACGCGTACACAAGAGGAGATGAGCCAAAACAATGGCATTATTTAATCGTCCTCGATGTTCTCGCCTCCCGTCAGATCGTATCGTGTGCGACTTAGCAACCAGAACCCAGGAAATCCACTGGGTCACAGCTTCCACCTTAGCAACAGACCCGTTCCGACGCTATAGGCTTCTTAGGCTTCATAGGCTTCTTCCTCCACAGCACATACTGTACATTTAATCAAACATTAGATGTGAGGAGCAGTCGCTCACACAGTCACTGCTAAACTGATGATGTGTTGGTCCTCCTTAGATTTTGTGAACTTGGTGTTCAAGTGTCCATGAAGTTGTCCTGAGCGGCGTTCCTCTGAGCCAAGTCAGTGAGCGCCGAGATGAGAAGCGAGCAGTTATGTAACACCAGCCAAAGACGAGCTCCACCAATGAACGTGCTGATAGGAGACTTCTGCTTAGTAACATAATCACACTGAACACAGAGAGAGAGATTGGGGGGGGGGGGGGGGAATAGAGGGCTAGGAATCCTGACGGAGGAGAATAAAATAAAAGATCACATGTCACGTGACTGTGGATGAGTCCTTTGTTTGATGTCAGCGTGCGACGTGCAAACCTTGAGCTCCAACGTGAGGCAGGGAGGCGTCGACACCCGCCTCTGCACCCGCCCAGCAGCTACGCGCCGCCGGTCTCCCGGGCAACGGCACAGAGACAGCGGGGCGATACCTGCCGGAGCAGCGCCGGCGCTTCGCGCTGCCGGGAGGACGACTGGACTTCCACACGGAACCCCAAAAAATGCCCCTAATTACACCGTCACCTCCTCTCGTCAGGCAAAAGCTCATGTGTGATCCGTCACAACACGAGATGGTTAAAAGAATAGCGGCACATGCAGTTATTTGATTTCTGCCAGTGGCTCAGATAAGAAGATCAATGAGCGCTCTCGCGTCCGCCTGCTAACAATGCAGCGAGGTTGCAGCGCTGAGCTTATCTTAACATAGTGGCTACAAATAAATGACTAGCTCCAACCGGTCGCTACCAGAAAATAAATGTAATTGTGGTTAATGATTCTTTGTCATGAAAATGGTGTTCCATTACATTGGAGCTACATTAAATATTTAAACTTTGCTCACCATCACTAACCAATAACCTTAATAGGCAAACACCTATTAAGGCTATTTGATTTATCCAGCTAAGCTGTTTATACAGAGGCAAAACAAAGACGCTGCACATGAACGCACCTTATGGCCTGCTGGTACACGGAATATACCGGGGAGAGAAGTCATTAAGTATTGGAACATTAAAAAAGGCTCCGGCACCATATTCACGTGGCGAATGATTTCAAGCTGTGTGTAAGAGCCTTACAAGGATTTAGAGAGTGTTTGTCAGGGTTTAGCAGTTTCACTGAGACATTATCATGTTTAAATATATTCTGTCCTGGCAACTTAACAGGATCGTAATAATAGCCATTAAATAGTCTAATTCCTATTAATGAGGCCATAAAGTAATACAAGTTTTTTATCTATATACATATATATATATACTGTGACACATATAAACAAACCAAACTCATCAGAAACCGCATGGAGGGAGAATTTGAGTCAGAAACACAGTGGTCATCATTATCACCATTATTAATATCAGTGTAAAATTTATAAATGGGCTGAAAATGTTTAACGGGACATTAACTTTGTAACTTGGCGGAGGCTGGAGTTCAAAGCTCAGTAATCGAGTAGTAGTTAATGAGGTTGATCGCGGTTTTCAAGCTCCATTGTAACTAATGCTGAGAGTCGCAGGATGTGGAAATAAAGCCTGTTTCTGCTGAACGCTCTCGTTCCCCATCTCGTCCACCGTGTTGACTCTGGCATTTTTCTCCGGCCCTGACCCCCTCACCCTCTGCTCCGTCTGAGAGCGAGCCGTAAAATGCCTTGTGATGCCCCGTCTTCACCCCTCTCTGCCTCCTTTCCTCTCTCTCCTTATCGCCTTGCCTCTCGTCTGTGACAGGACGCAGGAGAGCAGCTTCCAGGTCCTGATCCGTATCTCTCTCCGACGCGCTCCCTCGCGGTGCTCCCTCTTCCTCCTTCACTCTCGTGACCCCCCCACGCTGCCACGCTATCTGTGCTCCGGTCTGAGGGTCTCTGCCCATGTCAGAACAGAAACACGCCCCGATTCCTATCTCTCCCCTCTGTGCGGAGTGCAACGCAGAACATAGGCACAAAGGAGACTCTCCCCCTTCTCCCTCATTCCCTCCCCCGCCCCCGCCATGTCTCTGTGATTTCAGCATGAATATAACTTCCCTGTGATTTCAGCCTCGTGTCCCTGTGGGAAACAGAACATCCAACCCTACATTTTCAATAAGATGAGATTTTCTGAGGCTGGAAACATGTAATACTAGTAACACATGAATTCAAAACACATGTACTTGCAGTGGTTCGTCCATATTCAGTTCAGTTTTGCAACTTCATTGTGGGTATATGTGATATACAGCAGGTATGTATGTTCAAACTGCGCTTAAATGGCTCCAATTAAAATGTTAAGGAACTATCAATGTTAATAACTCATTGTAATAGAAAAGAAACCCCTCTGCTCTTGTGCTGGTCTAATTCACACACACACACACACACACACACACACACACACACACACACACACACACACACACACACACACACACACACACACACACACACACACACACACACACACACACACACACACACACACACTAATAAACCCGTGCACAGGTGCTAGATGTCGCGATCCCGTGCTCTGCATCGTTGGCTCGTTGCCAGGAGGACATTGCATCGCAGGGTTAGGAAACAAACAGACCATAATATAATTGGAACAGGACATCACTGCGTGACCTGTGCGATTACCCTGGAGACCCCTCATCCATCCCTTCACATTCGGCGGCACACGCCCCCTCGTCTCTGGAGAGCTGCAACCGGTGGCTGGGATTATTTTGCATCGGAGCTAATTATTCAAACAAACGCTGTTTCCTGCTTTTCTAATAGAAAACACCTGAAGGAGTCTTTATAAAGAGCATTTTTAAAAAGTAAATATTAAGAATAAAGAATGCAATTTTACAGGAACTGATGAAGCAAAAAGATGATGAGCCACCCTGACTTGAGGTGAACGTGTGAATTAGAAATGCGAAGGTTCGGATGGAGAGCCCCCCCCCCACCGGCGACTGCGCTCTAGCTTAACGCCGATGGAAGCGGCGAGGCTGAGTGACGGAAACAGCGAGGGGTGGAGTGTGTGGCGAAACGCTGACGTGCCGCCGCCGTCTCGTTGCCAGCTTACGCTCTAATCTCTGGGCCTAATAAGGATCAATGTAAATGCAGAGCGATACTGCTCTTCCCAATGACAGGTCCCTGCCACCGAGCTGAGGGGATCATCCAACACTCAAACCAGCTGTGTGTGTGTGTGTGTGTGTGTGTGTGTGTGTGTGTGTGTGTGTGTGTGTGTGTGTGTGTGTGTGTGTGTGTGTGTGTTCCATCAGTCCATACAGATGAAATATCAGGTTCTTTATGCAACAGCAAACACATTAGGATTCTCAATACAGCTTGTATCAGATTTTCTGGATCGGTGTCATGTTTTCGTACACCTACACAAGGCGAGCGGGAGGAAAAGCTGACACTGAGCGCTTACACCGACCAGAAAACACTACTAATAATATCAGATTAGATCTCTGCGGCGAAACGTGGGCAGATATCTGCGACGATATTAGGACGGCGCACTGGAGGGAGCGCGGATCTTATCAGACGGTAAATACGACAGGCAATTATGTCAGGTCAGCGTTGGGCTTTTAAGACTTTACCAAGATAAACACACAGGGCCGCGTGTTTACCGTACAATGCGGGAGTTCGAATCTGAGGAAAAACAGCCCGCCAGCTCATTCCACCCCTACGGGTGGGGGCTCATTTCAAAGTTTCAGACTCAAACCCACCTGCACTGTGGCATAAACAGGCACTAACTTTACACCAGGCGCCCGCTCAAATGAGCTCTCAGCCCGGCTGCGTCTCAATCCATTAAGCCGAGCGCCACTTCAGCTTAACTGCCCTCAAAAGAACCTGGCCTCAATAATGTATACAGCCATACAAGCCTCTATTACTCACAATTAATAATACATGCCCTGCCTGGCCGGCGATCCCCCGTCTCACTGTTCTTTCCTTCTCCCCATCTCTGCCTGTTAACAGTGATGGGCTGCACCATCTGGCATTGAAGAGAGGCTGGGGGCTACGGAGGGAAGTTCACAGAAAGTTGCCCGCTGCAGTAATAGACTCAACTAAAAGGAGGGGAAAAAAAAGAGGAGTAACAAAACACAGGTGAAAACCATTCGGAGACGAGACGCAGCCGTGACCTTTCCGGGATATCGATAGCGGACGACGTCGGTATCCCTCGCTACAAATCAGAGGGATTTGACGTGGGCACGCGGCGGTTTCGGCGTCCGCGGGTACATGTGTATCCAAACTGCGCTAACTGTAGAGAAGGTCAGCCGTCACATTTCATCAGCTTTCCGCGCGCCGTGAGAGACTTAATATAACGCTATTATTAAGTCCTCGGTCCTCCGTCCTGCTATTACTGAATCTCCTCCTGAACGGTGGCCGTCTCCGCCTCTGCTGCTGTCTGTCGGTGTCCCGCTGCCATATGGCGCATGGGCAGCCGCTCTAAAAGCCTGTCAAGTTAACAAGTAGTAGTCCCTCGCGACCGGCGCTGGTGTCTTTGGTGTGAAACGCGTGTCCGTCTTGTTGTGTTTGCTTGTGTGTCGGAGCTAATGTCTCCAGAGAGAGAGAGAGGAGGAGAGACAACCCTGTAAGCATAAAAGCAGCGTTGCTACGGAAAACAAAACCCACGAGGACAAAACCAAGCAGTGTTTTGATTTCAAGTTAAATACAAGACAGAGGAGCCGCACAAAGCCCCCAAACTGGGCTCGGATCAGTCTGCACCTCCTTCGTGGATGTGCATCTGAATCTAATCTGAACATTAGGCTACAGCAGACGGGGGATTATTCCGGACGCGCCACCTTTGAGCTGAGAGGAAAAGCACAAAGGACAAACAGGCGGAGATGGATCTGCCATCGATTGGTGTGATTCCGGGGGACAAAAACAAGCGGCTGAGGAATGAGGGCCCGGCGGAGAAACCGACGCACAGCTGCCTGGGGAGCGGCGCGGAGGAGGCGGCGGGTACAGTGAAGGCCTGACTGCTCCTGTCGGGGATGCAGTGTGATTAACAGCGGCTGAACACAGGCGGGCCGCTACGGGCCCTGACATCACTCACTCTGCTCCCGACGCCGGCGCCGACACAGAGCAGCACGGGCACCCGAGCAGTCACTCAAGCAGCACTTTGGGAAATGAAGCAGCTGATTCTCAGAACAGGGTGACCTTCTCCCAGCATGCATTGCTCTCCAGAGGAGGGATCCGTCGCAGCAGTGGCTCTGATGACTTGTTGCTGCAGCAGATACTGTTGTCATTCGGACTCTGAGCGCAAATATGTTTAAATGTGTTCTCTTTAGTGATTGATCTCATGATGCATAAATACCTACACAGCGACGCGTAATCCAAACAGAGCTTCAGCCGAACCCACTGCAGCAGCAGTGTGTATGTGTGTGGGGGGATGCAAAAAATAAATAAATAAGCAAACAAACACATGTGAGGTCGAGGCTAACTGGACATTCAGAAATGTCAGTGTATACCCTCTGGATCACAGCTCTGACAGCTGTGAACATTCAAGTGGACATCTAATAATGCAAATGCAGAGGGTTCACTGGCCTTTGCAGCCTGGGGCCAGGCTGTCTGTTAGCGCTGGTCTCTACACGGCGGCTAACAACAGGGGAGACACGCTCACGCACGAGCAGAACGCAGGCGATGTAGTGATATCTTCACCTGTGTGTGTGTGTGTGTGTGTGTGTGTGTGTGTGTGTGTGTGTGTGTGTGTGTGTGTGTGTGTGTGTGTGTGTGTGTGTGTGTGTGTGTGCAGCGTTTGTTCAGGCATGAAAGATGCGTGACATTAAATGTAGGCTTTACTCAGCTCCACTAGCAGTGTGTGCGGTGAGGGGGGGGGGGGGGGGGGGGGGGGGGGGGGGGGGGAGGGTGATCAGAGGTGACGATTTGAGAAAAAAAGTTCACAGTGCACAGTGTGACATCACACGTCTATAATGTGTGTGTGAAAAAAGGTGGCGATCGTGTGATCCATAGCCCCTCTCTTTTTTATAGCACACATATACCTTGTGGTTCACACACTCATCCATTAGCTACTGTACAGTATTTCCACTTATCCATGAGAATCTCTGGGGAGGTCTTAAGCCTGTTCTGACACTAGGCAGGATGAGCGCTACACCTTGGGCAGATTGATAGTCCATCCTGTGCCTGAAGCACAACAACAGACCGAGATTCACGATCAGATTCACGCCTTTGGGCCGCGGCGCCTTGTGACGCAGGCGTGGGGAGAACGCAACACACAGAAAGGCTGCGTCCTGGCAGCAGAACCTCACTACAGGGCAACCACGCTGGAACCCCACCTCCATTATCATTTAAATTGGATGTTGTATATAGAACTGAATAAATGACTGAATTATTGACAAACATGAGGCTTTACTCTGGCAGGACATGAAGTCTATAGTCATCTCTCAGTGAGGTTGTGCAATAATAACCTCAGCAGAGTGAAAAGGTAGTGCTACACGCTGATGCTAGCAGGTTTACGATGTTATACTGTCAATATCTTCATACTAACCCAACCAGTCAAACAGTTAGGGATTAACCCAGTGATAAAATTCACCCTCCTATTTCATGGCAATCAATGGTCAAACAGCCAAATGGCTATTGACAGAATTTCACAGGGATTGACCTACATTCTGAGATCTTAAGCTCGACTCATAGCGCCATCGCAGTGGCTAAGCTGAGAAAACTGAAAACAAACAAAAGGAAAGAGCGTGCGTGTGTGTGTGTGTGTGTATGTGTGTGTGTGTGTGTGTGTGTGTGTGTGTGTGTGTGTGTGTGTGTGTGTGTGTGTGTGTGTGTGTGTGTGTGTGTGTGTGTGTGTGAAGGGATGGCCTATGGAGAACTCTAGACATTACAGGCATCTCCCTGCAGGACACTGTCTTGGTGTGACAGCCTGATTAACATCACACACACACACACACACACACACACACACACACACACACACACACACACACACACACACACACACACACACACACACACACACACACACACGCACACACACGGGAGTCCCGTCTCAGGGGAGCATTATCACAGCTGTGCACACATACACATATGCACGCAGCAGCACATGAAATCATTCAAGCTTATCTCCCACCTGTTTAGCATTTTCAGATACCTGCCTGCCTGCGCGCAACATCGCATCGGTATCCGGCGACACAAAGGAAAGCACTTATACACAATTTTATGCATTCACAGAGACACACGGCATCAACACATAAACCAGCAACACTGTCAGAGCAGCAATAATTAGCTGTATCTCCGATCGTGATGAGGTCATAATAGTGAGAGTGTAAATATCACTCCTTTTGCCTCAAACCTATCAATGGCCCCATCAAAGGCTTGTTGGCATTTAGGCAAATCTCTCAGTTTAAGCCTCAGAGAAGGGAGTTGAGCCCCCCCCCCCGAACACTCCGCTTTCCAGCTACTGCGCTCACAGACTCACAATGGAGACAGAGCTTGACATTTCTTTCCGAATAAAGAAGGCAAGAGGAAAGAAAAAACAAAAGGTAGGATTGTGATCTGATGAGAAAAAAATAGGATCGATACACGAGATCTAATAAAGGGAGGATTTATTGGCACCTTGCAATAATTTGAAGCAATGTCAATACAGCTCGGGAGCCATCTGTAAGAAGAGAGACTGAAGAGAAGCTTGTACTATCAGCACCATGGACAGCTCCCACTGCCGGCGCATGCAGACAGCACCCGGGACAGCTCCTTACGGCTCCACGAGTGACCTTTCCCCTGCTTAGGGCTAGTCTCTCTTCCCAGCAATCTACTGCCACAAGTCATTTAGAAGATGAGAGATATTCTAACCCTCCCCTGCTTTCTTTCTTGAGTTTGAAAAGGATGACACTGAACTGAGACGAGAACTGCTGCGTAGTAGAAACAAATACATTCACAATAGAAGCAACAGAAGCAGTGTCCCAAGTCAGTTGTTGAAAACAGGATGGTGTTTCATTTACAGCTCATCCCATCTACAGCTTTCCAATTTAATAATATTATATAATATTAATATTTGATTTATGATTTCTTTTATTCTAGCAAGCAGAGTGTGAAACTAAACTAAAAGCCCTCAGGAAAATAACACACACACACACATACATACACACACATATACTGGACCCCATTTTTCCCCAATCAGCTTTTTTTGCTTCCTCCATTCCTTCCTCCTCCCCTTCACTTCCTTGTCCCCTTGCCCCAGCACCCGTACTGTAGCTCCCCTGCTCCCTCCATCTCTCTCTGTCAGCTCATTAAGCTTGACTTATCTCGTAGAGCAAAGCGGAAATTAAATCCTGGACCCTGAACTCCCCCCCCTTCCTCTACTCTGCCCCTTTGTTTCCTGTGCTTTACTGCCCTCCAGTCCTTCACCTTACCCACGTGCCCGAGTCAGTGGAGTGCTTTGGAGAGTGTGTCGCTGCTGATGGTTAAATATCAGTTCCTTCATAGTTGAGGAAGTCTCTGTGGTGGCCTTGTTATTACAGTGCCTTTTGCCCATCTCACCAAAATGCGTCTCCTCTCCTGCTTTTAACTCAGTGGGGAGTAAACCTTAATGTATGCGACAGAGGAGTAATCAGGGTATTCTTAAGCAGTAAGACCATGCTGCACAGGGAATCATGGCAGATTAAGGAACTGTATTTGGCAGTATTAACATGAAATCGGCCCATAAGCTCTGCTAATTCAGCTGCACCGCTGAAAAGGGGAGGTTCTCCCCTGGAACAGCACCTACACAGTCCCCGGCACCCGCTGCAGACAAACAAGCGTGCAAAGACCCAAACACTGCAGCAAGAAACAAACAGCATTAATTCAGCTCCTGCTCCGTGTCCCGGAGCAAATTCATATCTGACAGGCTTAAAGTGTAGTTAAGCGTTTACTGTAGCCTCTGCTCGTCCTGGCACCGTGTGCGGTGCTGACGCATGCTGCAGAACGCTGGTGATTCGTCAGCGGCCAATAGGATTAGCGACGCGGAGCGGTGCATTGTGGGTATTCTTACGCCTGGGAGGTACAGTTCACACAGCAAGGCAGACACTGGCGCACAGAATTTATTCAACAACGCTAAATGGATCGTCAACAAGAATGGAACAGAAAACGACGGGGAGAGGAGAGCGCGACCTGAAGGTGCTAATCCGTTCACTGGGCGTCACACGTCACACTGCATCGGGGCCGATGCGTGACATCGGCACTCGAACCGCAGTCTGACGTGATAGTAAGGCACAAATGACACTGTTTACAGAAAACAGACCAGAGCAAAACCCACAACTACGTTTAAATGTCAGCTCTCTAAGGCAGCTGACTTCTAATCTAAACACAAACTTCTCTACATCATCCTCGTCCAATTATAGTTCTGTTGCTGTGGCAAAAGTTTGAGGTGACGCATTCAACCCTCCGATGAATACAAGCTCTCCAATAATTGTCAGCGCTGATAGCTATTAAGTTGTAAGTTCTTGGATTTGGCAGGAGACTTTGTTCATGCTGACATCATACAACATATAGGGCAATAACCACACACACACGCGCGCGCGCACACACACACACACACACACACACACACACACACACACACACACACACACACACACACACACACACACACACACACACACACACACACACACACACACACACACACACACACCTAAATGCTCACTAAGTCAGACAGTCATACAAATAATTGGTAAAATAACATTTACTGAATTGTATTTATCTGAAAACACACACACATACTGCAATGAGACACAGACACACATTATTATGCCGTCTTCACTAGATACACAGATGAACAAACAAATAGAGACAAACGAGTAAACAAACAGCAGATTCACATAATGGCTGCCACAGAAACAGCAGACATACTGTACAGTATCTCCCTCTCTCTGGGGAAAGTGAAAATAGACAGAGTGAGGGATTTACTGAGAGGGAGTAAAAGGCAGTGTGTGTGTTTGTGTTTGTGTGTGTGTGGGGGTGAGTGCCAACACTCAAAGAGGAAAAAATATAAAATCGGAACATGTCTGAGTGGATTATAACTATACCACGTCACGGAGGAATGGAGCGGGAGGCGAGAGAAGGAGAGAAGGTGGAAAGGAAATGTGGGGATAGATGAGCAACCAGGAGAGTGGCCTGTCACTCGCTCAAACATCCAGCACTTTGAATAAATACCTGCACATGGGAACGTGAAGTAAACAAACACGGAGCGATACCGACTCACACCATTCAATCTGTCGCTCTCTGTCTGACACGCAGACAGGCAACAGCAGCACTAATCTCCCTTTCTGAGTTAAAGCATGTCCCCTCTCCACCCCAGCACCTCCCGCTCAATCCCAAACAATGGCCCCCAATTTCAAAAAACCTGCCTCTGCAGAGGGCAGCTTCAAAGCCCGGTAATCTGTCTGGGGAGGCAGAAATGAGTGAGGATGAGGATAAAAGCTCCAGATCAGATCCCTGAAAATAAAACCCCCATTCTTTTATTTTTTCCCCTTTGGCTCAGCTCCAGCCTCATGTTTCCTACAGGGTCACGTTATCTGCACCTCTTCCCCAGTAATTTATAGAATATTCAGTATGCTAGTAATATATGTTGCTGTAATTCTCATACGTTTATAACACAACACTGATCAGATGTTTCCATTCATGCTTTGACTGACAGCCCGAAGAGCCAGCGATGGTTAGAAGAGCCAGTCGTGTGGCTGGAATGGAGTCAACCTGTTGACGCAGGCAGCGCAGAGCGTAGGAGGAGCAGCCAGCTGCGGCACACATGCTAATGTTTACTGCACTGGTGCACGCCAGTGTGATGGGAGCGGAAGCAAGGTAAAAAAAAAACAAAAAAAAAACATCACTGCGGTGTAAAAGATGCAGCCCAGCTGCAAAAGAAGGGTCAGAAACATTTGCTGTGTGGGGATATTTCCGCTGTTATCTATGTCTGACTGAGAAGCAAATGATGCTTCAAGGATAATAGGAAACACTGATTGTTTTTAGCATCATGCAACAGCTTTACAGCCTCAGACACCAACGAATGCTGGCGGTCGCCCTAAAAACAAGCAGCGCATCATTAATAGGACTGTATTGATTTTGTTCATTTCGCTCAGTTCTAATTAACTGAATGGGATTGATTTACATTCCAATATGCGCGAGACCCCGTCGTGTGTTTCGCTGATAAGAAAACCTCCCCGATCCACCCTCGCAGGGCCCCGCTGAATGAAAGACGCCTTTCATTCAAAAAGCCCGTGAAACAAGATCACAGGGCGATTATGAAGTAACTAAGTCCCAGGAACGAGCGTCTTAAACAGCCCCTTGCAGGCAATCACAAGAGAGGTATTATGGAGTATAGGTGTAGCTTAAAAGCTTACAGGCGGAAGCCCTTTAAATTAGTTTCCCTTATTGTGGACACAGGACTAGAGGTGGCGCGCGCACGCAGGGATGGGAGGAAAGTTGAAGCCCAGTTGGAACTGCAAAATACTCCCGACCAGTGGCTGCTGGGATGAATAAGCAAAAAAGAGCTTGAATCAGATTAAAGCGTGATGTGTGGTCAGGGGAATATCTTTTACCAGAGGTCAGTGGGCAGAAAGGAGAATGGGATTGAGGTGAAGGGGGATCGAAGGAGGGTTGGGGGCTGGGGGGCGGGACAGCAGGCTCTGCTTCGACCAGCATTCATATTTCATTCATATTTAAACAAAGGAGCAAAACACGGATTTGTATTTAATCCCAACGTCTTTCCAAACCTGCAAATTTAACATTCCGTCTGAGCGTGTGGGCTAAGAACCGGCCTGAGGAAGACGCACAGCTCGACCTCTCCTCTCCTCTAAACACACTAAAACTCCAGCAACACGCAGCGTTTCCTTCCCGTCCTGGGTCGTGAACCTTTGCGGAACCGCCGCTCTGTTATTTGTTTTTACAACTTCATCGCTTACGATGAAGATGGCGATGAAGGCAGAGGTTCCACGACGTAGCTCCGTGTTTGGCCATAATTCGTGGGTCGCCTCTGCTGCTGCTGCAGGTGGTGTATTACCAATAAGCCATAATAAAAAGCAATGCATCCAAACACCATTAAAATATGCGTAATATGATCAACCAGCCAAATGTTAATGCACCTGCTGAGTAGCAGAAGAATGGCCTCCAACATGTAAATCCTCCATGTTGTAGACTTTTTTCCACCGACTAGCACGTCTTTGATGACTACAGCCACACACGGCGTGTAATCCACTTTTTACCAGCTGTAGTCACACCGTCCTAATCTCCCAGCATCCTCTGTTCCGTCTCCTCCCTCTCATCGCCGTCCTTCTCCTCGCCTTTATTCTTGTCCTCTTTGTCCTCTCTCTCTCTTTCTCTCTCTCTCTCTCTGTCTCTCTCTCTCTCCCTCTCTCCCCTGCTGTGGATAAAGGTGTTGTAATGTGCCGCGCGGGAGGCGTCGTTGTGAGCAGGCGCTTGGACAAATCCCACCTCAGCGGTGCGCCCATGACGGGGGTCCCTTAACTCCGCAGGGACAGTAAAGTAGAGCAGTGATTGCGGTGGGATGTACAAACACACCCTGCACAGACGTCTGTGGTCATCAGCACAGAGCTTTATGTCCTCCGCCCCTCTGAGTGTCGTCATCGCACCTCTGGAACCTCAGCTCCTATTGTAGAAGTCCAAAGAACAACTGTATATTGGGTGTATGAGTACTGTAACTACAAAGTTTATTCACTTAACTCAATAAAATCGTTGAAGTGAAGTGTTGGGAGTCCAGGAAGAAGGAAACAATAGATGCTGATTTTAGGGGAAAGGCAGATTTGCATATCTGCTGTGTGCTCAGCCTACACAAGCAGGTGGTCCACTGCATACGTCAATATATCCTGTGTAGGTGAAATATCCTGTGAAAATGCTGCTGGTTGCATCCAAATACCCCCCTCCATACCCCCATACTGTATGTACATATACACATGCATGTGAACAACTTACTGTACAGTATAGTGTACATGAGCAAATCACACACACACACACACACACACACACACACACACACACACACACACACACACACACACACACACACACACACACACACACACACACACAGGCTTGTCATTCTAAAGGCTAAAGGTAATTACCCGGCATCACTAGCTGACAGTAACAGACCCCAGGCTTTGGAAATCTGTATTTGCCCAACACGCTCACACACAAAACACACAGAGGAAGTCCAAGAAGAGAGAGAGAGAGAGAGAGAGAGAGCGTTCACAAACGGCTGCACAGGCAGAGAGGGTGTAGGTGGAGCACGTAAAATGTCCTAAAACAGTCAGCGGCTCCCATTGTACATAAGATGAATGGAGGCGAAGCAGGGAGGAGGATGGGAGGACGGTGACCTTGAGAAGGACTGGGACAGTGTGTAGTAGTGTTTGGTAATCAGCACTAGTGGAGGGGATCATAGTGGCCTACATCCTGCCTACAATGGGCTATGTGACCCAGCGTTGATCGGGGCATGAGGATGGTGGATGAAATGGGAAACGCATCAGGGCTAATTAGCGTTTTACGACAATCCCGCTTCCACATGTGAGCGCTGAGATGGGATCATGGAGGCCTGTGAAGCATTCACCCGCATATTAACCATGGAAATTGCACATGAACCCTTAGCTGCACCCTCTGCTATGGGAAGTCTAGTCTGGAATATTCTGACTATGACCTCCCCCCGCGATGTATTAAAGCAGCGTGATGAGCACCTGTCATCACGGCTTGCAGTCAAGCAGCAGAGTGGTTCAAAATGTGATAAGATTTCATCATGACGCTCTAGAGCATATTTATATATATATATATATATATATATATATATATATATATATATATATATATATATATATATATATATATATATATATATATATATATAAATATATTGACTATTTGATCATATTGACTATTAAAACTCTGTGTAGGTGAGCTCTAAGTCACTATAAACACTCTTCTTCGTATCCCTTTATATGTTCAACTACTGAACTAGAGCAAAACAACCTTTTACTCCACATTTGTTGAGTTTGAAGTTGACCAACTTTGCCTTCGCCGCTTGTGCCACTTGGAAAGATGAGCTGCCACTTCCTGTTGTATGGATGAAAAAGGAACCCGGCAATTTTATCGTTCGTGGCCTCGGCTCAAAATTGCACACGGCCTCTACGCACAGGAAAAAGAAAACGGCGTCTCGCTCTCTGCGCCACCTGTGCACCACATATAAATAAAGCTTAAATCCAATCTATATTCACAGCAGATTGAATGAAGACACTCAGCACAGTTATTCAGACAACAAAGAGGAGTCTGCTCTGTTGGGCGAGCGGAGGTCGGTCGCGCTCTTGTCTTCTTCCCCGTCTCTCTTTACGTATTCACAGACCTAAGTTACAGTTGTCACCTCCTCTCTTTTTTTTCCAAAGTTTTTAATAAAACAGTCCGTCACCATTTGCACGTGACGCGAGTCGGACCCTGTCAGGAACAGCCTTCCTCTAATGGAATAATCGATAGCTTGTGACAGCGTCTCGCCTTGCTGCTGAGCATCATCACACTGTTGGACGTTGACTCATCGAGCAGGTTAACGCAATGATCCTTCGCGGCGGCGAACGGGAGGAGCCGGGGATCAAACCGCCAACCGTTCCCGGTCCGCAAGTGTTTTAAGCGAGCGCAACATATTTGCTGTGAGACTCAAAGCCTCCGTCAAAATCCGTCAGAGATTTCTCACTTTCAAGTCCAAAGAGCCCTCGTGCGGTGGAGAGCTGAGGCCAACAGTTTTGGGTGAAGCCGTCTGGCAGTTCAACAGGTCCTTTACTTAGCGTTCCTGGTGTTTCCCACCGGTCGGCTCCCCCATTTCAATAACTTCAAAGTGCACAGCCTTTTCTTCTGCTCTCGCCTGCAGTCCCAGGTAAGACAGGGCAGAAATTAAAAGGAAGGGAATGTCTTTTTGCCACTTAAGTAATGATCAAAGAAGTGATTCATCCTCGTAAGAATTGGCTGAGCTGTTTCTGGAAGCTCCGCTGCAGCCGGAGTCATTTCCACGCTTGAAGGCAGTTTAGTCGAAGACTGAGAACAACTGCCGCTCTTTTTCTTTACATAATTGCGCCTGTAATGTATATGACGCTGGGGGGATGAAGTGTCCTCAGTGGATTTTTCTATTTCTGTCACTTCGCTCCGAGAGTCTTTGGAAACCCACTTTGCAGGGAGCAAAATAAAAGATAGCAACAGCCCATTTCACCGGGCAGAGGGACAGAGCAACTACAGAGTAATGTTGGAGGAGCTTCGGCGTCGCCCGGGCCTCTGGAGCCGGCTTCACTCGGCATCCCCTATTTTCCTGAGACAAATTATCCGTCTTCATCCTCCGCTCGGAACTGTCAGCGACACGGTCCGGGCCCGAATGCATCACCATCCGGAAACAAGGTGTGCGCGACTTTGACAGCGGTGGCAGCAGCAGCTGGGGGAGATCATCACACCTTCAATTTCTGAGCGCCGCTGACATGTTTATGACCACACACGTTCTGTATCACGCACACACACACACGCACGCACGCACACGAAGCCCCACAGGTCTGTACTGTCGCTCATGCACACAGTCACCGTACGCACACTGAATTTAAACCTTTTTCATCCAGGCTTTATACCACTCCACACTTCTGATGCTCATAGGCCCAGCTGGGAGAAGCTGATAAGGCTGCGTTCCGCGAGTAAGGGAGCAGCTCGCACTCGAGAGCAGCTTTTTTTTTAGGAATATTTCTATTGATTTTTAAACGTAGCCGAGGCAGAAATAGCTGTGTCTTACTCCAAAAAACGTTTCATTTGCTCCCCTGCAACATTAGTTAGGGAATAAACGATAGGAAAGAGAGACTTTAAACCCCATAGAGTGGAGACAAGTTCAAGGGGGCCTCCGCCTTCCTACTGATGCTCCCACCGGCCACAACCAGTCTATACTGTGAGAAGCAGTGTCTCCAGAGAATAAGCCCACAATTAATAGCTGTCAAGGTTTCTTCAGTGGAGGAAGCACAGGCTGCGAGCACTTTACTCACTTTTAAACCACCTTAGTTTATCCCTCCGCTGAAGCATGAATAAAAAGGGATGTTCTCCTCCCTGTGAACAGCAAATGAAGTGAAGGAGGTTCGTACAATATGCAGTGGTGAAATAATAACAGCTACAGCGTCGGGAGACGGCGCCAGAAACAGAGCAGGGCAGGAAGGAGACAGACTGGAATGGAGACTGACATCAAACAGATTGGACAATAATTCACAAACAGATGTAGTGGAAGATTTTTCAATATCTCTGCTCAAGCAGAAAACACAACTTGTACTGACACCCATGAAATGATTCGCGGGCAAAATGGAACCGCAGGAACATCTCGCGACTGCGGGAAGAGAGGAAAAAGGGAGGGGGTCGGGAAAATTTAGCCCGGCACGCTCTGAGTGTTGGAACAGGGTAAAAATCAGGCAGTTAGACACGCACGGCGCAGCGATGATGCCTGCTCTGCAGCGTCACCGCTCATGTTGAAATTTGATTTTAAAAGCCCAGTGCACGGGGCCGACTTTGCCGTTTTTATAGCTAGGACTCAACACATGACCCCTCCATGAACCCGGTGGAGCTCTGCGCCACACGTGGCGTATGTTTGATCCATGCACATTTTAGAGATTTTTCCAGAACGTATGTTTCGCCTGAAGAGACACGCGCCTTGAAGGAGCGCAAACAAAGAGCGAGTCTTTTTATCGTAATAACTGATCATCCCGATGTTAAAATAGATTCACCTTCAGTTGATTTATTTAGCTTTGGTTCACTTACTTCCTGTTTGTGATTGTTTGGTTAATTACCGATTCATTTTTTCACCACTTCAGCTCACAGATGATGTGCTATGCATGCATTTAAATTCTGCATTAGCACTGAAATCACTTGGGTCCTCAAATTTCTGCTGTTGAGTGAAATTGCTGCTAATTAAGTCCGTTGTTTTGCCTGGTTCAGTCTGTCCACCGGGTGCTGGGTTCTGAGTCTGCTTTAGAAGCTGTGCACAGACCTGAAAGGGTGGGTGAGGTTGGGAAGCGATTTCACACTGTTTCATAAGGGTGGACCCGCAGCTAAAATGCAAAGGAGCTCGGAGGAAGTATGTGTGAATGTATTAGTAAGTACGTATGTGCGATTATGTTGTAGAACGAGTGAGGGAGACATAGCAAAAGCTGTGTTCTTCAGCCTCGGGCTTCTTCTGTACTTCTCCAACTCATGGAAAGACACGGAAAAAGAAAGGGGAAAACCAGGACACAAATAGAGCAAGCAGAGGAGCCAGCAAGTAAAACTAAAATGTAGTGATGAAATACCATAAAAGAACAAATCTGTTCATTCTGTCTCATGCTTATTCCCAGGGAGCATGAGCAGGCTTCCAGTAAAAAACACATATACGCCCCCCCAGGGACATGATATGAAATCCAGCCGGCCTGTTTTTCTGCCAACATTAAAGACATGAGATCAGTTTGAAAAGTGTTTCTAAAAGTTTAGAATTAGCAAAATTGCAACACAGAGAAGCAGTTGTTGTTGTTAACCAGGCTTCTGCTTTTTGATGTACAAACAACTCGACTCGACCTCTTTCTCTTCTCATCAAACAAACCTTTACATGTTCCTCTGAACACGCCAGCCCTGATACGACACAGCTGACCTCCAGTGTTTTAGCAAATAATGTTCCAAATGTTTTCCTTTTCAATTTAGTCCAGATGAAGGATAACCTTTAATTACTTTGCTCAAGCTCAAGCACGCCCCCCACATCCTCTCCTAAAGTGGTACAAAGGGCAGAAAACAAGGAGAATGGGTTTGAATGGGAGGCCATAATGAAAGGGTGGTGGTTAGTGTGTGTGTAATATTGAGGGAGAACTGTTGGAGAAAGGAAAGCGTAAGATGTTTCAGCAGCCGCAATAAGCCTGTTCAAGGACACAGTGTCTTACACGCACACGCGCGCACACACACACACACACACACACACACACACACACACACACACACACACACACACACACACACACACACACACACACACACACACACAGAGTCACAGATCTACCTCCTAGGGAAATTAATCACTGTTGAAATAATATAAGTTAAATACATTTCTAAATACCCCAGGGACTAAATGAGAAGTGGAGAGAGTGGAATTTATGATTGATCAAACAGCTAAGCCTGGAGTGCCTGATCTATATAAAATTTATCAAGGATTATCAAAGGAGACATTTATTATCCAAATCAGGAAGACTGCAAAGAACGGAATATGAATTTCTCTGGTATCTGATCACAGGAGTGAGCGGTTCGGTGCGACAACAGCCGGATATATGCATTCAGAAACACACGGGTCGCAGGTCAATATGACACATGTCCAGAGAGATTAATCACTCAAACACAGTCTGTGAATTCGTCTATGATTTCAGCGAGCGGTGAAGGAAAATGATGGCTTTGTTTATTGTCAGTGACGCTCAGCGTTTAAGGACCTGAAATTACATTCAACCACTTTGGGAGCCCCATCGGGCTACTGTGGCTCTGTGGTGTGTCTGGCTCGAGAGAAGGCAGCATTGCATGAGGCGTGCAGCATTGACAAAGGATTGGGGTAACCTGGATTAATGCATTGTTTGGAGCCAAGGGCACAGCCGGAGAACAGGCCAGATTAGTCAGGACAATAGAAGGGGGTGGCAGAAAAAAAGAGAAGAGAGAGGGAAGCACAGAGCGAGATGAAGTTACATAGAGTGGGCATAAAAGAGATAGAGGATTAGAGGAAAAACAAAGTACAGGGCAGATTGAAAATGCTGCCGAGTAGAAAGAAAGAACACTGAAGAAAACGGTCGAAGATAATGAGACAACAAGAAACAAAAAAGAGAGAGTGAAAGGCAAAATGAGAGGGACGGTGAATATGTAGCAGAGAAGCAGAAACACACAGAAAGGATGGCACAAGAAGGAAAAAACACTTTGACCTTGGCCAGTAGAACAGTATGACGCCATGCACACACCAGCAGCAGCAGAAACACACACATACACATAAAAGGACTAGGTCCAAACGGCTGCTAATATGTTTGGATAGATAAGTGTTTCATTAATATCACTGTGGCTGTGGTGCAGCCAGCCGGTTGACTGTGTGCAAGTTAGTGTGTGCGAGACGCTTTGAGGTCCGTTTTCTTAAGTCTGCACGCAATCAGGTCAGAAACACAATTACCCAAAATAAGTGCACATACACACAACTGTGTTATTAGTATTCATTGTGTCTTAAGTAGTAGTAGTAGTAACAGTAGCAGTTGTATGTTCACTGATTTACAGCAATCAACACACAATCATCCAGAGTTGCTATCAGTGAGACGGGACAGAGCAGGTTGGCACAGGAAAGCCCCAATACACAAACACAGGCACATACACATATGAGTGCACACAAACACACAAACACACACACAACCAGGAATTCACCAGCTTCCCCAACACACTCACAAAACTGCACACTCGCAAATGCAGCAATTCTCAGGGTCAATGGATCCATTATCATTTAAATCTTGCTGTGCAGTCTAATTTGAAAAGTTACAATAACACACACACACACACACACACACACACACACACACACACACACACACACACACACACACACACACACACACACACACACACACACACACACACACACACACACAGGGCACAAAACAAATAATGTGCATGTTTGGTCTCTCAGCAACTTTGTCACACACATACAAAAACACAAAATTGTTCTTTTGTGGCGCTGGTCGACTGATGTCCCCAGGCCTCGCCTCACACAGCCGGCCCCCCTCCACCGGCCTCCGCTCTCCACCGCCACATCACAGTCACCCTTCTGAAGTGACAAGCAGACCCACCCCCACAACCTCTCCAGCTTTAATGGGACTTCAAGAGCACAGAGGCACAAAAGACTTACAAATACAGAGACACATTTCCTCACAGCAGTCCCACATCCCCACACCAGCCACACGCCTCAAACGGCCCTCACACGCACTCTTCATTTCACATTCACAGTACTGTACATCCCCCTGACCGCATTTGCCAGTCCAACTAACCAGCTGCCCCGTCCATCACCCATAGTAACGCCACATCCCCCCTGTCCAATCACACTCTCTGGCCACCTCTACTCTCCTTTCATCCCATCCAACCTCTGCCTCTCCTGTCAGCTTGTGGGCATCCTCTTGAGACAAACCCTTCTCTCAGGTGCAGTATATATTACACATCAGTGGACAGAAGCATCCCCTGGACGCGTGTACAGTATGTGTGGCTTTCTCTCTGTATTTGCTGTATGTGGTGGCGCATTTCGAGCTGTGGTGTGTGAAATAGGGCCAAAGTGTCCCAGGGGCGCTGCAGCATGTTCCAAGGCTTTTCCCAGCAAAATGAGGAACTTAATGTACTAGAAATAATGTCAATCTAAGGGGGAACTCCAAACTGATTTAAATCAGTTCTACTGACCAACGCATTAATAACCAGCGCTACCGTTTAGTGAGCGACGGAGGATGCAACCTCCCCAGGGATCGTCCAGCTTCAGGTTGTTATTCTGCGGAAGCTGCTCCTCAGAAAACACACTCCCAAATGCCATCCACTGTAAATCATCTGCAAGGGAGTCAATTCTGCACCCGTTTTGGTAAGAAGTAGGTCATGCCGCGGCTGACGATGCCGACGATGAAAATGGAACTCTGCAAGCGCAAGTTCAAAAGATATAGAGGTTGGAGAAAAGCAAGTCCTTGCTCCATTCACGTCAGAGAATGAAGTGCTGCTCAATTGGGTGTTTATATACTTTTCATTTTCCACCACGGTTCATAGAACGGAGAGAACTGATGGGTTTGCCATCGATTTGCCACAGCCTGTAAGTCTCCATACAGTAGGTGAGTGTATACAGTAGCTAACCTCTGAATCAGATTTAAACCAACTCCGCTCTCGCTCGCGTCTACTAACGCCAACATTTAGCTGTCCAGCCTTCCTTTGGCCTCGCTGAGCTGCCAGCGCCCCTCAATTCTGCCAATGCCACACACACACACACACACACACACACACACACACACACACACACACACACACACACACACACACACACACACACACACACACACACACACACACACACACACACACACACACACACACACACATCCCACTGACACTCGCACTCACTTTATACTAACAGCAAAATCCTAGCGCAGCGTTTAAACGCTTGGTCGAGCGCTGTCTGAGAGCGGGGCTGTGGCTTTGACAGGAATCAAGCCTACTGGGTCTCTGCTATACCGCAACGCACACAAACACACACGTGACTCCACCCCCTCCCCCACCGCTGATCTAGGCCAAAGAAACTAATTGGCAACAAGAGAATTCACTTTCACCACACTGTAGTCTGGTGAGTCCAATAGTCCAACGGTCCAATGCGATCCCCTATAGGTTATATAACATCTGTGTATACATGTCTAGTGACCACAGATGATGATGGGCTTTACACCCAGTGTAAAACACCTTGTAACTATAAGAATTGCCAGCCACATGTGCATCAGCAGGTTTCCACCGTCTGGCTCCATGACCTGCATCCAGCCAAGCCTCAGCCTTCCTAAGCACCTCACTGATCCCTCCTGCCCGGGGCCATTCTGTGCCTGCCTGTCTGTCTGTTCATACATGCAAGTGCTCCTCTGCATTAAGGATGCACCCGTGCGCTAGCGCGTGCACGCCGCCTGTCAATCCCCACGCGTGCCCGTACGCGTGTTTGACTCCGTGTGTTATGTCAGAGCGCGGGGCACCCGGGGACCACTCAGGGAGAAGCGCCCGGGGCGCAAACACACTCAAGGCGCAGCCCAACGCGGAGCAGGAGGCTCGGTTTGCACAGGTGCCGAGTCGCCTTTCTGAGCAGCATCCGTCCTGATGAAACGCCAGCTAACGCGCACACGGGTCAGAGGCAGAGAGCAGGGAGCGCGCTGATCAAAGTGTTTAACTCCAGCTGAACCGGGCCCAGTCGAGGTGATGTTTTAAACATGGGGCCGTCCTAAGGGAGCGGGCAGTGGGCGCCATGGGAGGGTCTCGTTATGTCTCTTTGTTCAGTTTAACCTTTATTCCAGCCTATATATGAACATACAGACCTGGTCACAGAGAAGATAGTTGGCCAACATGTGGCTCACGTCCACGTGTTTAACACAAGCGCAGAGTTCACTGTCTCTCTTACACCGATAGGATACATACACGGGTCTGTGATGTATTAATGAGTTATCACAGTTGACAGAAGGCCGGTGAGAAGGACGGGGAGCGAGGAGACGGAGAGGAAGCGCGGTACAGGCAGGAAGGGTGAAGCGGCGGCGCCTGTTTAGAAAGGCAAATGTGTCCCGGTCCCTATTGTCTGCTGGCTGACAGGCAGCCATGGGGGGCCAAACGAAAGAGGGGATCTGTCATGTCAGGCGCTCATCAGCAGGAGAGGAGGTGGGAGAACACCAGAAATGCAGAAGCAGAGGTTGAAAGGGTAGGTAACACCCCCCCCCAAAAAAGTGACAGTGCGTGTCTTTGTGTGTGACAACAAGCGATCCAGGGAGGAAGCGCGAAGCCAGTAATGACTGAACTCGCCCCCAAAAAATGGAACGCTAGACTATTATTATCACTGGTTCTGTGACTTCCGTGTGCACACGCGCTCGCCGACAGCTCCAGAGGACCTCGCTCACCTCCTCGCCCCACGCCGCGTTAAATACGGGGAGCCCGGCGCGGGTCGGGCCCTGAATATGGATGCGCGTGCAGACGCAAACATATGAATAAGAGATGAACGAAACCCAGGAACTAATAGCAGTCAAGAGTCACACAGAGGTTGTTTCCCCGAAGAATCCCGGCGCAGACAAGCCGCAAGTTTGGCGCTAACCTCCGTCACCTCTGCTGTATTAATGGCCACACAATGCGCCGCTCAGTCAGGCCTTTGTTACACGAGGCACTTGGGCTTTACCCCCAAACTATGTTTAGACCGAGTTGAAGGCAGCAATGTGACTGTTCATACAAACACCCACTTGTACCGTGGACTTCGCTGTTTGTTGAGCTTCTGAAAGCTCCTCCAAGTGAATTAGAAATCAACTGAACGATTCCAATTTCTGGGTGACATTCGCACACTACTGTACGTCTGAATTTCTATTGACATTCTGTATCCTCTCATATCTTGCTTCTTTCTTCCTTTACTGTGTCGCGGCACGGCTGAATTTCATCGCGTGCCTCTTTACAGATCCAAAAATTGCTCCCAATGGGAAATCCTTCTAAAGAACACACCCCGTCTTCTAATCTTCAAATTCACATATCAATAGCTCATGTCCTCACAACAGACAAACAGGGGCAGAGAGATAACAAACGTGACGCACACCTAGCTGGCTGATGATGGTTAAATTATGAAATTATGCAAGTATGTCATTTGGGTTCACGTATCATCTGTCCATTATATGAATGGCAGCCAATCTTAAGCTGTCACTGGGCCAGCATAGAGAGAACACACACACTTATATTGGACTGGGATTCCCCAAAGCACCCAGAAGGAAATCCATGCAGTCAGAGCCAGAACAGTGACGTGTTAAGTATCAAGAATTAAAAAAGTTTTAACGTTTGGTACCAAACATTATTTATATTTAGCTTAACATCGTGCATCACACTAAGGTGGAAGTCTTAACTCATCACTTAGCAGCTAATTTGACCAAGGGGGGAATCTGAGAAAACCTGCTGCTCCTGTGTACGTGTGTGTCTCCAAGCAGCACAAAGACCAACTGCAGTTAATGGGTTTCTTGCCCTACAACCGACCCATATTGTTCCATACAGAGTTTCTCAATGTCAGCTTGTCAGTTAGTACTCTGAGGACCTGACTGCACAACACACACACACCCACAGGTCCAGTGTCCCTCCACAAACACATGCTTTCCACCCCCTGGCCCCGCCCTCCCCACTCTCTCTCTCCTTTGCAGCCTCTGACATAGATGGCCATGGTGACATCAGTCAGCCGCGTTGGCATGGCGACCCTCCCGTCACCTAGTCAGGTCACCTTGGCGCACCCCAGCACCCTGCACACAACTCTGTGTGTGTGTGTGTGTGTGTGTGTGTGTGTGTGTGTGTGTGTGTGTGTGTGTGTGTGTGTGTGTGTGTGTGTGTGTGTGTGTGTGTGTGAGGACGCTCATCTGGCACTAGTCCAGCCCTGCTGGCGCTACGCCACCACCGTCCCACCGTATAAAGTCCGTCTGTCTCCGCTCTCTACTCCGTCTCCATTGCTCCACTCACGCCGTTTTCTGGGCATCCCCGACACCTGTTTTCCACTTAAAAACCTCACACTTCTGAAGCAACGGATGCCGTTTCCACAGAGCACGTCGGAGAGGCCTTCAGCGCAGTAACGATTTGACAGCAATCCCCTGTGTACTTATACACAATAACACTCCTCCCTTCACTTATTACTGATGCCATATTTCACAGGTGCTACTTAGTGAACAGTTTCAAAAGTCTCAGATGTGTCCTGTACAAAAACCTCCTCTCATCTTGTTTATAGGCAGCTACATGTGGTCACGGAGCCAAACCCAGCTGATGAAAGTGAGAAGCATGCCCCCCTCCCCCACCCCACCTCATGACAGGTTGGCAGGGCTGACACATTCTCTGCACCAATATGCCGCCTCACTGTTCTAAATGAAATGGCACCAAGTTGGTGGGAAGTCAGGAGGTGCGTGGTGGGAAGGGGTGCGTCGCTTCAGCTTCCACTGGGAGATTCCACCACGTCCGCTGGAGGGACGTGACTCTAGCACAGGTGTCATAAATTGGCTTTAACGTGTTAATGATCGCCGTTAGACGTGGCTTTGTCTCTGCGGCATCTTTAATCAATCAGATTTAATGAGACTTGAGAATCTCTAGAGTGATTCGCAGAATAACTGCTGCCTCACCGCAGGTCTAACCTCGGCCAGTGACTGCAGTTTGAGTTTTTTTCCATTTCTTATCCAGCTTCTCATCACCCACAGGTCACTGCAAGAAATTTAATGGAGGACCAAAATCCTTAACGCTAATGCAAAAGTGCATCAAGCTTAGTCCACAACCAGTCATCAGTTAACCTGACTGCATGTCTTTGGACTGTGGGATGGAACAGCAAATATACATGGTCTCATACAGTAAAGTAGGATATGGACGGGTAGGAAAATGCACTTGCATGTGGACTATTTTTCAGTAATGTTACATAATACGAAAGGCAACCATCTGCTTCACTCTAGCCCTTGGGTTAAAACTGAGGCCTAATCCAGTACATTGTTTGTGTGTTTGTGTGTGTGTGTTTAATCTGCCTGCATTTCATGGTACTTCACTGAGTAACTTGGTAATCTCTCAGGCACAGGCCAGAGTGAGAATGAATCCTTGCAGTTGGACTCCATTTCTTTTTATCTCATGGGTGATCTATCCTCCCATTCTGTTTGTGCCTCTGTACTTGTTTTCTTCTTGGTTCTGCATCGATTCATTTGTTCCACAATGAATGCTGCATTCATCTGCATCCTCATGTTTTGACAAAATGGGCTGTAGTCTTCCTTCAAACCTCCCTGATCTCACAGTGGAAGATTTTATAGCCAATAACTGTCAAGGGCAAAAATGTCAGACAGCTTCTTAACGGTATCAATTGTGAGAATTAGCCATTTTCCTTTGTTTCACGAAGTCATAAATTATGCCAGAAAAAACATTCAAATGATGGATTACTGGCGTGATGAAGGGGAAGAACTGAAAACATCTGGACTCCACTTTGACATTTTATAGAGAAAACAACTTATCACTAAATCTATACAATAATTGACAGGTCGAGTGATGAAACGAATCATTGGAAATGATGAGTAAAATCAATTATCTGCAGCCCCAGACTCTGATCATTTTAATAACATTCAGGCAGAGATCAGAATCCTACGTGACCCAGCGTTTCATGGCCTCAGTGTAATTTACAGTGCATGCGTGAATGATGTGCATCATCAAGGACAAGAGCAGCAGTTTTCCCCATCCCTCTTCTAGAGCTCTAGCGATGCCTCTCTGTGTCTCTCGCCGAACAAACTGGAGAAAATCATAGCCATTTCATAAAATGACAAATAGAAGATGAGCATATTACGAGGAAATTAGAAGAGACCAGAGAAGGAGCAATGAAAGAGTTCTGAGTAAATGGATTGTTGGCAAGCCTCTATGCAATTACACATCGAGTCATCTGCCGATACAAATATTCAGTATGTTTGTTGCCATAGTGACCATATGGGACTATAATGGAGTCTACCAATGGGGGCGACCAGGTAGTGAAGCAAACAGGTGCGGTAACACACACGCACATGCACAGAGGGTATAAATATCTGGCGCTCCAACCCTCCCGCGGGCGTGTGCTCCTGCAGAGAGCAGCTCGTGCACAAAGGGATGAATACGTTTAAATGTTGTGTGACTGATTATAAGCAGAGGAGGGGTGTGACTGCGGCGTCACTCGCTGCGAGATGCTGACACGCTGTCTGAACTCACCGGGTGTGCCGGAACACGGTCTGTGTGTGTGTGTGTGTGTGTGTGTGTGTGTGTGTGTGTGTGTGTGTGTGTGTGTGTGTGTGTGTGTGTGTGTGTGTGCGTGTGAAAGTGTGCGATAGTGTGCGTCAGCACCGGTGAAGTGGCTTTGTGACATCTAATTTCTCCCCATCACAAATGTATTTTTCTTATTGACTAACCCGTGAGCATGAGCTGGAGGCAGCACTGGCGCATAATACTCAGAGACCAGTCATCCAGTTCAATCACACGGTGACAGCATCACAAACATGCACAGCTCACCAGCAAAGCCATCTGTGTGGGCAACGCCATGAGAGGCATCTGACAGGTAGAGAGGTTTGAAAAAAGAGCAAACGGTGCATATGTGACACGTGTACACGGGGACAAATGCATAACTCTTCTCACCCTTTACATCATAATTTGTAAAAAGACTCTGGGTCACTAACAAAAACTTAATATTGCCTGTGAGAGAAACGCACTAAGAAAGGCAGGCAGGTGGTGTTTGTGCTTGCTGAGCACACACTGTTGTGTGCTCAGGCCTTTTCTTTTTAATATTAGGGAAAGCTGCAGAATGTAGAAATGTAAAAGTCTGGGAGATAAAAATCCTGATGAAAGGGAATAAATGTATTTACATGCTTATTGAGTGCACGCAAAAACTAGAAGGAAAGGCCAACGCCAGTGCAGAGAAATAAAGATCCAAAGTCAGAGACGGGGGAACAAGGACATGGGAAGAAAGACATTTAGGGGGGAAGGAGGCGGCATAGGGGCGGGAGCAACGGAAGGAATGGGTCGTTCTTGTACTCCATTTCATTAACTTCACAGCGATAAGCGAGCACATACTAAAGAGCAAAGCCAGAGAGGGAGACATGTTCACCGGTGATCCCATTAGGCTGAAAAAGGGTAATACAGAGGGACGGGAGGAGAAAGAAACGGCCGGGTGCTGCTGGAAGCCACGGGGAAAGCAATGAGGGAGGATGAGGACAGCAAAGACGTTGGAGAGGCAGGGAAAGAAGGAGGAAGAGGGAGGAAGGAGACAATGAATAAAGGACAGAGAGCTGAGCAAGAAGCACTTAAAAAAAAAAAAAAAGAATGGGGCTGGTAAAAAGCCATTAACAGAACTCAGCTCCCAGTTTGGTCTCACCCCTGTGCTGGGTTAATAATAACTCGTATATCACTGCAGACTTGAGGAATATGGGAAACCCTTATTAAAGCATGGCACCCAGTGACTTTAATATGATGGGGACCATTTGCAATTTTTGATTGGAAATATGTGAGCAGTCAGGCAATTTAAAAGCCATTACATGTCCAAATAAAATAATAACTCGTGGGCTAATGCGGCTTGGCTTAATCAACTTGTTTTTACTAATTGGCTAAACTAATACAAACACGGGCCATTATTTGTGTTATTATAATTGAACTAATCACTCATCCAAATGATTAGCATTTGAAGAACTTTGTAGTTTAAATATTGCCTCAATCAAATATTGCAAAAAAGGGGATATTTTTTTGTTCTCAGGCCAGAAAAGTCGGAGATTGCGATGTGTTATTTAAAAGCATTACATATATATATATATATATATATATATATATATATATATATATATATATATATATATATATATATATATATATATAAAGAATATGTAAAAAGCAAAAAGGACGGTTTGAAATAATAACCGATGTGCATTTAGGCTCGTCGTGCAAAGCAGGGGACACTAAGTGAGACCATCCATCAGCTTCTGGTAATAGCCACAAATTTGAAGGTTTAAATGTGTAGGTTTCAAATGAACAATCCTTTCTGTGAGCGCAGCAGGATCATGAAATGCACTGAAACCTCACGAATCCAAACAAAAAGCACTTGAAAGACACAAAGAGAACAAACTCGTGCACACCACAGTATTGTGTAACTCTTATCCAGCCATTAATCTGACCGAGCGCGGGACCGAGGGCGAGGGACGCGCCGTGACTCCTTGACGCTTCTGTTTGAAATGGATCAGACCCGCCGCTCCCTCTCCGCGGCGCGTCGCTCGCCCCCTCACGGCCGGCGAGGTTAGCGACGGTCACCGGGTGACGCCGCGATGAAGAAGAGACCGCGACGAAGGCCGCGCCGCACCGACCCCCTATCTTAATCATTGTCATTAGCTCCACAGGCAGCTCCACTCTGACCCCGTCACCTCCGGCCCCGGGACATTAATCACAAGCGCACAACGTTGCACAGAAAGGCAAAAAAAAAGAAAACAAGAGGTGGGTGCACATTTATTATTTATATGCAAGGACCTTCCTGGGCACCTCTGAAGTTAGTTCAGAGCAGCGTGCGTGTGTGTTCGGCTCATCCGAGGGGTGATTAGTAAACAGCATCGCAGACGGAGCTGCTCCATCCAGTTCATCAGAACCCTGACACTGAATAATCTTCCCTAATGAAGCCCCATAGGAAGCGCCTGCATCCATGAGCACAAAGTGTCATGGCTGCTTCACACTCTATTTGAGGGTAGGGGGAAAAGAAGCGTCCCCGCGTACAATGATGGGTGTGAATCTTAAAATAAAGTCCTCCTTCCTTTCTAACACATCTTTTCAACACAAGCTGCCCACAAGCTGTTTCTGAAAAGAGTCCCATTCATTCGCTCGAGCTATTAAACTGGCAAAATGCCCAACGGGAGACCATTACTCACTTTATGCAGCGCCGCTTATATAAAGCCAGACGGAGGATCCCGCTCCCCCGCACCCACCGCTGACTCTGAGCGTGTCTGTTAAGACATCAGAGGATGGGATGTGTGAGGTGCGTGTAAAGGCAAAGGGCCGCGTCACGCAGGGGCTCTGTGTGGAACCAGAACAGACCCGATGCGAGTTCTGGGACCGGCTTAATGAATGGCTCTGTAGTCCGGACACATCCCAGGCCCCGGGAGGAGGCCTCTGCGTGCTCTGTGAGCCCATCCCTCACCTCTAGGCCGCTCATGCGTGGGACATCACACACGTGACATAAAAGCTGCTACAATATCATTTACAGGGCACGAGAACCCTTCATTAGGACAGAGGAGCTGTTCCTGAAGTCAAACAAGGCAACGTCCTGAAGACCAGCAGAAATAAGGTTCCCGGCGTGAACCTAGAGTTTAACACAAAGCTACCTGGCGTTTTCTGTCGTGCATTTGTCTACAGTATGTGCAGGGAACGGGGAAAATGTGCCTTTTAATTAAAAGCCTGCCTTGATTTAGTGTTGTGCTGAGGGAGAAGCGGAGACAGAGAGGGCTGAGGCACCCCAGCCGACGAGCACTCCTTCTCATGCTTAATGAGCCCAATCCCGCCCGGACTCTTCATCAGCCGGGACGGTAAATTCTGGAATAACTAATCATTACCCCAACTCAAATCCTGTCCGTCTGCAGGTGTGCCTGAATGTATTCCTTGCGTCTGCGCCTTGTCTCGGCGGATTCCGTCGGCACCGGGAGATCAAAAAGTGCTGATACACACCCAGGGACATAAACACGCACGCGTGCCCTGAGCCGCTCCAGGTAAAGGTTTGAATATTTCATAAAGTCTCATTAAAGGAGTGAATATAAGAGGTTGAAGTATAATGACACAGGCGAAGGCAGAGTAATAAATTCAGGCACTACGAAGCCTAATCACACCAAGTTGTACAGACACAATCACAGGCTTAAGGGCATTAGAAACATGAGCGGCCGACACCAGATGTTCCCTGTTTCCAGACTGGAAGATGATGCACCTCTTTGTTTTGACTGAACATTTCCAAAAGCTCTTTATGCGCCTGCCAGCCTCTTCGCACACGTCTCTTAGTTCAAATCATTACAGGCGCCTTTCAGGTCAAGGATTAAAGTAAAAAATTCTTACGTAACAAAAAAAAAATGCAAATTACAGAGAAATATGAAAATAAAATACATTCTAACTGTGCACTCAAAATTCTGAGTACTATGAAGCCATGAAGCAAATCCATAATTTAAACCTCCTATATTATGCTCATCCTACATAATTCATACAATTCTACATTAAATGCATAAATGCATGCTCACAAATGCTCATGTGCTAATATTAATTCCACAAATAACTTGTTTTCTTTCCATCGCAAGGAGGAAGGTGTGAAGATAACGAAATATTCAGTAGGAGCATTTTTATAGCATTTTTATATAAAACAAGTATGAGTACGTATATTATCTGTGTGTAAATACCACTGGATGGTTTTCATATTCCTTTATCTGTGCAAAAACACACATGGAAACTGAATTAGTCTTTACACAGTCCACGCGTACGTAACATGGCCTTGTGTCTGCAGGCTGCTGGGCACCTACATCCATACCGCCACAGGAGAGCATGTACAGATTTAATTGAATTCCTTCAGCTATTGTGTAGTTCTGCAACACTTTGGCTTATCCAGTCCTGAATTGCTGCCAGTGAGATCTAATCACCTAACGTGGAATGAGCCCTACCTGAGCAGAATGGCAGTATGAGGTCTGGCTGGCTGCAGGGGAATGCCTCCTTTAGGCATGAAGCGGGGGAACAGGGGGTCAGAGAGGCACGTATGGGGGAGTTAAGGCATGTAGGGAAGGGAAGGGGAGTAATGGATACAGAAATAGAACGGAGGGAGCAGGTTGTGGTGCGTTAAGATTATCCCATTGTTTTTATCTGTTAATGAGTGAGGATCTCTTCTCTCATTATCCTAAAACATTTAATACGATTTCTCAGATGTTACTGTCTAGGTGACGTGTCCCTTATGAGAAGAGCTCGGCTGAAATAACGCAGCCCAGGTTGACGTCAACCTGTCAAGCGGAGCAGTCAGGTGACGGTAGCGGAGCAGGGACCGGCACAGCGGTCGCACAGCGCCACATGCGGACCTGCGCGTGCAGCAGCGCGTAGGCAATAAGCGGCCGCGTGCACACCACCGTGCTTCTAAACAGCACTGTGGACGCCTGACTGGCCAAAATAATAACCTGGAACGGCCACATCCATGCCCTCAGCATCTGAAGCAGCACGTGTGCCTTTGTTGCTATGGTTACTGACTCTTCACATCAAAGCTAGCAGCATATAGTATTTATTGCGGTGCGTGGTTTATGAAACAGTGTGAAAAGTGCTAGTAATGATAGGTCAACTCGATGACGAGACTGAACAGCGGAGGAACAAGATGGAAACATTTCTCTGACATGAGAGGGTGTGAGGGTGTGTGTGTGTGTGTGTGTGTGTGTGTGTGTGTGTGTGTGTGTGTGTGTGTGTGTGTCCACCCTTCTGCCGTGCCTGTGCTTCCTCCAGTCATGACGTCAAAGCTTCGCTGCAGTCACAGGCAGCGCTGGGATTCCTGCAGAAGCCCAAACCGTGCGCTTTACCGCGGCACAGCGGGCGCCGTGCGTGCGTGCGCCTTCGCGTCCTTCAAGTGGTGCATTGTGATGCGGACGATAACGGCGGCGCTTCACTGCGGCGACCGGGTTCCACGCTCAAAAGCAGCCTTCTTCTGTGAGCCGGGCCTCCGCCTTCGCCGTGCCTCTCATGTTCGAGACGCTGCTCTGCACCAGCAAACACTACAGTGCTGAATCACCCCATCATGTGTAGAGAGGTTGTAGAAAAGTTTCACCAACTAAAAAAAAGTATGTAGAGTAAGATTTGACCTCTGACCTCTAAAGCTGCTTAAATCAGGTTGAGAATATGTACCGAAGGAATCATATACTATGCATGAAACGCCACATGGATATTGGTTGGTGGACCATTGACCAGTAAAATGAGGGGAAATGGGGGAATGTCCAGCTCCAGAGATTTGGTCTGATCTGATTGGATCCTAATGCATATACATGACAGAGCATTTGATCTGGCAGCGAATGCAAGGCACCGACCCATTCTCTGATGTAGTGGCACCACATGACAAGCAAACACAACAAACAGTTTGTCTTGGCCGGACCACTGACGCTGCAGCACCTGTGATCCAGGTGGAAGCCTGTGGATGGGCCGTGGTGCTCCACCTCACTAGCACGCTGGACCGCTCCCCCCCCCAATGAATAACAGAGGGCTCCTTGATGTTGCTAGGTGAAACCAGTGGGGCCACGGAGGGAAGCCAGCGTTCGGGCCTTCTCTCACCGAGGCCTTGGCGTTTCCTCGCACATGCAAAGCCACAGCTCAGGTGTTTGGGGCAGGGACGACATCGGCTTTTATAGCCTGAAGGGCTGCCAATAAAAAACACATCCCAGTCACCCTGACCCTGCATGTGGGATGAGCTGCGCCAGGGCTTTATTCACGGCAGTGAACACTGTGGACAACGTGTGGATGAGTCTCACTGAGGGAGTTAGAGACTGAGCCATGTGCAGATTTTAACTTGTGCCTTGTCTGACGCTGGTTTGTCAGACAACAGTGTGGATGCTGGTTTCCCGCACAACGAACCAGTCTCCTCTCTTCCTGATGTATAGCTTAGCGCTTGTGTAACCGACATTCCACTTGAAATCCTGTGCACAGCAGTGCTGTAGTGGTAATCACTTTTCAAAAGGCTCACAGGTCACACTCTGCCTTTGGCCTGCGCTTTGGCCCCGTCTCCTTTATATTGCAGGCATTCAATTTTAAACTACAGAACCATTTTGAACCATTTAAATATAACAACTTCATATTTTTACTGCAAAGAATTGACATCTATTTAACATCCAACATGGTGAAAATTAAAATGTGTTGATTTTATTGAAGTTTAAGAGTTCGTGTAACCCACCAGATCCTGTGACCTGTAGCAGTGAAACATCATAACATTGAGCCCATTTTGCATGCAGAATACCAACAGTACATTTAAACTCATTCACTGCATATGAATGTTCATTTAATATTAAAAGCTAGACTCGTGAATCAAGGATTTAAAAAGAATTCAGCGTTGACAAACACACTTGGAACCAGATTTGTCTACAATGCAACACGGTCAAACCCTCATCCCTGGATGCAGCAGTTAGAAAACTGTACCAAAGTCAAGGTCACCGGTCCGCCCATCTACTTATTAATGGATAAGGTACAGCAGGACAGACAGGCAATGGGGGGATGAGCGCAGAGCTTCCCCCCTGATTTGAGGACAGCCTGCCAAGGCTAGCTGAGCTGACAACAGCTAAAGCCGAGGCTCCCCACATGTGCTAATCTCCCAGATTTAAATGGGAACACAGCACACGGCGCAGAGCACAGAGCAGGGCAAGTCTGTCTGATCCATGACCGTATGTCTGAGCACACGCACGGGCTCCGCGAGCACCCGCGCCCATACGCGTGCAGCAAAGCGCTTTTAAATACACATTTCAACAGTTGCAGGTCGACGATTGAGGAAGCGAAGACAAACTTGACGCCGGTGGAGCAGCATCAGGGTTTCGCTGCCTCACATTGCTTGCTTATAATTACAGGCAATTAAAGTGGGGAAAATCTGACGGACTCGAATCGGAGCGAGACAGAGGGCAAGTGAGAGAAAGTGAGTAGGAGGACGGAGCGAAAGAGAGTATTCCCACTCTTCCTTCCAACTGAGGGCAGACTGGGAACCAGTAAGAAGCAGGGAAACCATGACAACCAGACAACCAAGCTTGGCAACCAAGCCAGCGTTCTCACAGTCAGAGCCAGACAGGCGGCTCAGCAAGGGTTAATCCGAGCTGGGTGAGAGAGGAGAGAAAGAGACAAACAGGCTGATTAAGCCTACTGCTGTGAGCGCAGACGTTTAATACACCATGCGTCTTACGGCCGCTGACTCTGCGGCCGGCCGAAAAAACAAAGGGCACGAAGTCACGGGCTGGTACACAGACATCAGGACGCCAGGCGCCGCACGCGTTTGATTTGAGCGACGGCGCGAAGTCATATAGAAACGTAACAACTGGGAGCACCGGAGAATTGCGAAACGTCGGCGTCCGTGCTCGCGTTCGCCTCCGCCGCGCCGTGAAATTCCGAATAACACAAGACGATGAGGCGTTATGCGAAAAACGCGGCGGCCGAGCAGAACTCGGGCATCTCTGCGACGGAGGCAAGGAGGCAGACAGAGTGAAGGAATGAGATTTGATTTGTTCGCGTGTGTACTGTGTCTTGGTGTAACGGAGGGAAAATGGACTGTAGCGCCGTGTCGCCATCAGCCCATTCACCACGCTGTTCAACGCGGCAGAGACGCGGTGGCGGCGGGAGCGCCGAGCGAGGACGCGGCCTAAACAGGACGTGATGGAGCCGCTCCGAGGAACACATAAAAGTCCACATTCACTCGGTCATCGCCCACAGAGGCCATTTCAGCAATCCTCCGCTTATTTAGTGACCTCCCATTTAATGATTGAGCCCTTCTCTCCTCTGGAGGTCAGCAATAGAGAGATGAAAATCGGGGAGGAGGGGAGGATAATGAAGAGGGTGATCAATAGTTTGCCTTAATTAATAACCTCCGCAGCAGTCGGAACGTTCAAGTCGCTTTCTTACTCCCTCAGTTCCAAGGGTTTCTTCTTCTCCTCCCCCTGCCTTCACAGCCCACCACCCCCCGGGCCTCCACATCTTTCCTCATCATTAATCCCCGAAAATCGTTGGCTTCATACATTTCTCCCAATAGAGGCAATGATTGTGACTGAGTTGCTGTATGAATCTTGACCGGCCCGGAGAAAAGGGGCGACGGGGGTGTTGGTTGAGAGGATGACAGGGGCCGTCAACATTATATAACATCAGTAAAAGGCCCAGCTGGTGGAAGAATGAAGACGAAGTCCTGGTTCTGAGTCCGGAGTTCCTGTCCTCACATTCAGAAAGAAACATATGACTCAGCTGCGGCTCAGACACACATTAGAATGGAGGGAGCGGGGCTTTGGCTTGGGTCGAACAGCGACCAGGCAGGCTCGGCTTTCTGATCCACAGCCACTGGGTCAGGCCATCTCTGACCTGAATCTCTCTCAGGCCCACTGATGCGGAATGGGCAACATTTTCTGGGTAGTCTCTGAAGTAGAGCAGATAGACACCTGTGTTTGGGCTCAACGTGGACGATGCAGGTCAAGCGTCGCTCAGAGCCCGACCACCTGTACGTTGGGGCCTTCAGATTGGCCCAGCGCTTTGCTATTGACAGCATTAGCTGAACATTCCCTCCTCACTTGTCATCATCAGGAATATCATGTGCTGCGAAACAGTATGGATTTCCTCCGCCAGACAGGAAATCTTTGGGAGGGTTCATTGATCCGCGGCAACCCATCCCCAGCTCACCAGCTATCAATCAACATCAAATTAATGGATTTAAGTTGCCGTGCAATGTCACAGACTCCCAGAGCAGACGAGTAAGTGCATGTACCTGAATGTGTAACTAAACAGAAGGAGAGACGGATCACATGCAAGCGTGAACATCCTCCAGCTGCAACGGAGCAAAGTGGCCGGAGCCTGGTGAACCCAGAACAAGGCCCGTCCAGCAGACAGTCAGAATCAGACACCACCAGACCACCAGCAGCTTTTATCACGTCGGTCAATACCAGCCCCAAGAACAGGTGTTTGGGCTTTCCAAGCATCAATTAAGGTATCAAAGAGCCCACACATCAACCTGCAACTTAGCCAGTCAATACCTGCAAAAACAACATGGGGCTGCAGTGGATTAAGGCAGCGATTCCAGGACAATAGGCCTCTATTGCAGTAATCAAGAGCTTTTAGGAACTTAGTGAAGGGAAAGCACGGCGATGTTTTCTGAAGCATTAGTGGAACAAAGTAGTGATTCAGCTCATCTTAAGTCGTCACGCTGGCAAAAGCACAAATCCACAATCTACAGCTTTGTCAAGCAAAGCTTTAAGAGTCTGAGTTACTGTACAAGAAGGCTGTTCCTCCGGCTCATATAAAAGCCGAGCGACGGCACACGGGGTTCAATTAAAACAATGAGTGGCGGCGTCGAACCCGGGGCGCGCGTGAGCACAATGCAATGACCAGGTTCCACCACCCGAGCACGACGGCGATGCCTTTGGCTCGGAAAATGGCCTCCATGCTTCTGTGGCCTCAGCCCCAATCAGCAAGCAGCCATGCAGACACACCATATCCACACACTCCATCATGGCCGGGTGCCCGTCCGGCGAAGGGGGGGCCACACATGTTTCAGAGACCAGCAATACCGTCACAAATAAGTTGAGAGCGTGGCCGGGTTTGTGCAACTTTAACGCGTAACGCTAACGCTAAGCCGGAGCAGGACGGCCCATTCTACCTTAGGCCACGTGAGTGTGTGAGTGAAAGCCGAGGGGACTTTGGCTGCGTAGGGGATTAGATCAGGGAGACCAAAGCAGAACCACTGTGTGTGTGTGTGTGTGTGTGTGTGTGTGTGTGTGTGTGTGTGTGTGTGTGTGTGTGTGTGTGTGTGTGTGTGTGTGTCAGTACAAGCACTAATCACTTAATGAACACAGAACAGCACCACTGCTCTGAGCAGGACGGCCAGATCAACCGGAGCCCTTCCGCCCTCTCCCCTCTAATAATACCAGCCAACCGCAGCCTGGGAAACCTCACCGGGGACGTAGCCCACTGGATGTTCCCAGCTGCCGCTCATGATCGAGCCCGGCCCATTGGGTGCTCACAGTTGCCAGGCCAACCCCGTCCGCGAAGGCCTGGGAAAGAGATCTGACAGATTAACGAATGGTTAATGGACGAATGGGACATTATGCAGCGTCATTAATCTGAATAGGTTTGGCGTGGACGAGCTGCACAGAAGCCAGAAGGCAAATGAATTTCCCTACACAGGACACATATGCACAATATACTGCCGCACATTTGAACGGGGAAAATGTAATTTAAATGCAGGCCAAGTGTTCTAAGAGCGCATGGTATTTAATTAGAAATTTCAAACGCGAAGCAGAAACAAATTAAAATAGCCTTGAATATAGGATCTGAGCCAAAAAGTTGGACCAAAGTTAAGATTTATACAGATTTTAAACACAAACACATTCTTCTACTGGCAAAAAATCATTTGAATCTGCCTCCGCATGTGTGTAAATGAGTCCTGAGTCGTGTGGACACTGTCATTAAATGTCTGTGCTCAGGAGCCCGAGTTCCAGCTCCATGCCACCATAAACAGACATTAGACACTCAGCTGAGGTAGCTGCCTGTAAACGCCTGTGAGCAATTAGGCCTATGGGAGAAATTTGTTATTAATGTCCTGCACCAGCAGTTTCCCAGGCTGGATTAAAGTCCAGTCCTCCCACCGCAGACCACACCAAGGGAACTGAACTTGCTACGGATAGAACCAGAACATGGTGCTGGTCAGGTGAGTGAAGCAAATATTCCAAGAAAGCGCATGAGGATGCACACACACACACACACACACACACACACACACACACACACACACACACACACACACACACAGCATGACCAGCTGGTCTGCGTAGGGGAAGCAACGCCTATTGTGGCCGCTTTAGACAACAGATGGGAGGCAAATCTCTGGGCAGAGACGAGAAGAGAGGAAAAGTAACTCTCTCGGTGCGTTTGAGGGCAAAGCGTGCCGTGCCGCGCCGCGCCGCCTCTGCCCACACGGGGCTGCGCCTCCGCTTCACATGGCTCCACTGGCTGCACGCACTTGACCGCAGAGGATCAGTCACCAGTGCTGACAGCAGCACTAAACTGCTCCACGGTACACAAACAGCCCGCAGCACGTACCTCACCTAAAAACCCATCAACCACATCAAGTCCCCCTGTGGCTCCGTGCGTTTTAATTGCTATTAATTCTGCACTGTCATTGCTAGACAAAGCGCGTGCTGCTGCCTCGGGAAGCCCGGGTGCACCCCCTGCGGTGCATGGACACAGGCCAGCGGACGCTCTGATTTCCCAGCTCGTGTGATCTGTCAAGGTGGGACCTTCCACTCCACATCGGAGGAAACCCACGTCTCGCCGCCGGAGCCTATAGGAGGAACGCCTGCCTCGCTCCATCTCCCTGCCTCCCTGCATGTGGACTAAGAATAGATCAATGTATCAGGCAAAGCGGGATTAGCGGCGGTCCTCCAATCACTGGGCGCACACGCACACACGCGCGCGCGCACGCACGCACGCACACGGCAACGCGAGAGCAGAGGAGTCAGAACATAAAAAGTTAATTTTCCACGGCCGGTCACGCCGCCGTCGTCCATCCGCGCTGGACGGCTTCCACGCCGCTACCGGACGCACGCGCGCAACCAACACACACACACACACAAACACACCCAGTCCAACGCCAACGCGCAGCCAAGTAACCAAGGTAAAGCAACCCCCCGTCCTGCTGTGTGAACAATGATTATGTCAGCTCGCCGCTCGCGGGATCGGCCAGGTGTTCGCAACTAAGCGCTTAGTTTGGTTATTCATCACCTGCGGACGCGCAGCCGGACAACATTTCAAGTCGCCGCGGAGCGCCCCGAAAATAAATTGTGCAATTTAAAAGGGACGCAGCGAGCAAGCTGTCCCAACTAACCTGTCTGTCCCTTCCCCAGCGTCTTCTCCAAACGGTAAGGTCCCACGTAATTGGCGTGTTGGGCACCGCTGTTGTCTTTGCCGGACGATGACATGACGAATCTGGGCGAAAATGGGACACTTTGTGGGCTAATAAAGCGCCGACAGTTAAAGAGCCCGAGCCGGAGGTCCGAGCTGCTGTTTGGTGGTCCTCTTCTACTCCAGCAGCCGCTTCGCTTCGCTTCCTCTGACGCCTTCTGTCTCTTCCCCTACCTCACTCTGTTGTTGAGGAGGTGAGGCGCTCTCTTTCTCTCGTCGTTTCTCCTATCGCTGCGAACGAGCCGCAACTACCTCGACTCTCGCCGTCGGTGGAAGCTGCGCTGCCGCGGTGCGTCTGTGGGAGGTGCTGCGGAGCCGTCGGGGGTGATTGACAGCAGGCGCGACCTATCGGTAACACGGACACGGGTGGCGTCGCCGCCCCGTTTCTTGTTGCTGGAGCATCTTTTGCTTTATCCACAGACGCTGTGATAATGAAAGTTTGAGCTCAAATGAATTCACACTTGTTTATTTATTGCACTGATTATCAAAGACCTGCTTTGATAATACGATAAAATAAATAATAAAATTGTTTTCAGTGTTTAGTATATGCTCCATTACTGGTAAATTTACATGCAGTAGGGTCTAACAGTTATTAGTATAAGCCTGAGCTGGAGCTTTTGGGGCCACGAGGGGTCTGTGGTGCCAGGGTCAGAAGTCCCCTTTGCTCACTTGGTGTCGCAGCCTTATTGGAAAAGGAGAGATTAAATTACAATGAACTGCTAAAGCTAAAACACCAATATTCCAAACACTATCTCCCACCAGAAAGTGTTACAGCATTCATAAATATTTATACTGACTTTATTTACCGCGGTGCTATTATTGCGGCCAAGAACCACAGTGTAGGAGTGTCTTGTCTCTGCTCCTTCATCTTTTATTTTCTCTGTATATCAGTGCTTTCTTCTCAGTGCACTCCTTCTTTGCCCCTCTATCCCCCCCACCACACACACACACACACCCCAAACACCACACAGTGATAGGTGTGCGTGCAGCAGGAGGGAGACAGTGTCGCCCTTCTGATTCATTTCACACCCCACTGGTCTGAGACCTGTGACTTTGACTCTGGCCTCTGTCTGTTCCTCACACCCCGCGTACAGATGTCAGGAGACGCACACACGCCGGAAAGACGCGCACACAAAAGCACCCACGCACGCTCACGTGCACGATTTGGCCTGTGAACATGCTTTGACGGAGGACGAGGTTAAGGGAGCTCCTGAAATATTAAGCAGAAAGAATTGCATCACACCGCAGGCTACACCAAAGCTGAATATTTGCAGGAAGCCCCAGGTTTTTCTTTTTTATTATAGACTCTTCCCAGTTGTCTTCATTGCATCTCAAAATCCTATTTGGTAAGAAATTAAATAGTTTGTTGTATTATAGTTCTGTACTCTGTATCATCATACCCACATCTATGTCTTATTTTATACATGCAGCAACAAACAGCAGTTGTTCACAGCGTCTGCTGCCTCTCCGCTTCACAAAGTCAAGCTTCCCGACTGCACATGCCCCAGTTTAATGCCTTTGAGGTCGGCGTCGAGCATGTGCTTCGCTTCCCCCCGATGCCCTTCATCACACGGGGAGCTGGGTCGGCGCGAGGAGGCGTGACCCAGAGTGTCACCCACGTGAGCGCGCGGTGCCAGGTGGACGGGCCATGTGATGTCAGCGCCAGGTGCCAGGTGGGCAGCGTCTCAATAATGCATCACGCCCGGCGCCGGCCCCGGCAGCGTCGCTACTTTGAAGTGTTCCAGAAACATCTGTAGCTGGAGTTTTTAATCACCTTGCCTGTACCTCCCAGCTCCCCATCAATCCTTCACTCTCCCCCACTCCTCTCTTCCCGCTTCCCCGCAACGAAATTAATGAGAAGTCCTCTCGTGTTGTGTTGTGAACCCGTGCGATGGTCGCGTGCTCGCCCCCGAGCATGTGTTTATGTGCACGTTTACACGAGTTAATGCAACATTCCATCGGAAGCATGAGCAAAATTCAGATCGGCTCATTGTCTTCTGGGTGTTTGCTAAACGTTGTGGCCCGGCAAGAATTATCAAAGTGTTGTTTTACAAAACACAAATGTACTATTGGGCAAACAGCAATTGGCTGCAAGTGCAAGCTGTACAGGATATGCATACTAATAGTCTCTTTCTAAACAACTGATCAACTTGAAATCAATCGCGGAATGAAATGGAGTGTACGGCGCCCAGACTTAGTTAATAGATTTTTTTTTTTAGTTTATTTTTCGGGTCTGTTTGCTTGAGAAAAATATGATGAAACATGAAGTGTGCCAGAGAAGAGAAAAAAATAACCTTGAAAGGAAATGTGATAGAGGGGGAGGTTTACCAAAAAGTGGAACTCATTTAATGTGTGGCAAGAGTCCAATAACCTCCGAAGTCCATGCTGCATAATGTCTCCACCGTTCCATCACACTACCATATAACAAATAGCTTCATAGCAGAATCTGGCCGATTCAGCAGGGAGCTGTAGGCACATTTACACTAAGCGTGCGCACACACACACACGCACACACACACACACGCACTCACACACTCTTGTGGTACTCTTGTTTCCTCCCAGGAACAACCGCTACGTGCACAAACAGTGTCCACGTGAACCCGCAGCCCTTCAGGGTTGGACAAACTGTTGCCAGCGAGCTGCATGCTGGAGGCTGTAGGATATTACTGGATTGGCCGGCGTGGTGTGTTGATTAATTAGCGTGTCATCCACATACAGAGGAGACTATTAGTGTTCATCTGCAAACAGTTAGGAACCTGGAAAGGCCGGGAACCAAGCGAAGGGCAGAGAAGGTGGGTTTCAGCACGGCCCGAGTGCAAACTCGTACATCTAAAGAAGGCTGAAAGGCTGCAACTTTGAACGGATAAGTCGAAGTTTAGGTTCGGGTGTTTAAGGAGAGGTCAAAGGGGGGTGCTGCTAAGCAAAAGAACAAACAAAAGGGCAAGCTGCAAACTAGGAGTCTCCAACTGGTATCTGTGTTTCAGGTAACAGCCTGGGTGCATCATGCATTTGACTGCTCAAGTAATAGGTCATAAATGGCCTCATACATACAAAATCAACCACTTCCTCTTTTCTACAAGGGCAAAAGATGAAGGTTTATTACATCACATGCACAGAGTCAGGAATGTGTCCTGTAAACGGTCATAATTATCCAGAATATGGAGGACACTTGAGCAGGTCTCTGAGCCGGGATGAGGACACTTGGGCCTTTGCGTCTTCTAAATGCAAATGAGCGGGATCACAAACACGAAAACATGACGCCGATCCAGAAAATCTGATACAAGGAATGTATTGAGAATCCTAATGTGTTTGCTGTTGCATAAAGAACCTGATATTTCATCGGTATGGACCGATGGAACACACACACACTTACACCCACACACACACACACAAGCATCAAGCATCCCACTTACAGTACACGTGTTCCACCATCCTGCATGTTCCTGTACTGGTCTGCTGGTGTCGTGTTCAAATGTCACCACAGCAGGCTGGTTGTACATTGCTGTGTGCATTACCTGGGCTGTAAAGGGAATACTCAGCAGGGGGAAGCCTCTCTGTATGTAACACACACACACACACACACACACACACACACACACACACACACACACACACACACACACACACACACACACACACACCAGCGGGCATGTAACATGTTCTAACCTCACACCTCAGATTCACCAGCACAGCTCCACTGCCCCCTGCTGGTTGCACAAACCCATAGGGACCCTATTAACGCACTAGCGATAGGATATGGAAACACTCCCACATGGTATCTATCATTTCTTAGACGAAATCACGGCAGAGCACTGCAGTCATGGACATCCCCGTGTCTCACGTCCCCACTCTCTCACGCATCTCACCCATCTACTGACAACATGAGATCACAACAGCAGTCGTCTGACCCAGTTTGCCTCTGTTGCGTCTCCGCGGTGCCGCAGCCGTCGAGCCCACGAACGGCTCCGTTAGCAGCGAATTAAGCTCTAGAACCAATCTGACTCTTGAATCGTAAGGAACCAGAATTCGATCCCATCCCGGGAGCAAGGTTGGAGCGCTTGGCACTGACAGAGGTGAACGGTGGGGCTGCAGCTAACGTGGTTACAGCTTTGAAGGAATACAGTGGGGCGCATCTGTTCGTTTTTATCATGTCTGCTTTAACCTACTTACCAGAATCCTTACACAGACACAAAGTAGGCATTTTATCTTTAATCATAGCTGCTTTTGCCATTGTGAAGAACTTAATTGCAGTGTAAGAAACAAACTGTTGGTAATCATGTGGAGGGTTTTGGCTGCGGCGCTGGGTAATTAGGTTGGCTGCGTGTGCCTCACTAATCACAGGCACATTTAATGGCAGCATGGGGTGAAGAACTAAAACAAACTACATTTAGCTGTAACAAATTCACCGATCGTTCGCTCGGCATCCACAGCCCCCGTCGTGCGCGCGTCTCTCACTCATTCATTATCAACACAGCAAATAAAGGGCAGGAGAATGTAACAGCAGCGCTCCCTGTGATCGCTTCAGGACCAACAGTAAGCATCATTAGAATGGATCAGTGTCGGCTGTGCATTTGTATTATGTATGAGAAAAATCAGAGCATCCTGCATCTTATTTGTTAGAGCTTAGGATTAAGCCTGTTTAGCCCTGTTCCTGGTTTGGGCCCTGTTTGTGAGGCAACAGAAGACAAAACACAACTCACTCTTTCACGATTGCAGTTTTCTCACTGTTAAGAGCCCTTGCTTTCAGGTCCGGCTTCACAGGTGACCTTTCCCGGTCGCACACTGGCTGTTTACCCTTGGCAATGACTCACGCACCTTCAAAAGCAGCCGCTCGTCTCTAGCCAATTTGAGAATGCGCTCGCGGCAATGTCGCGGACGCGGCAGCCTTCGCAGCCCGGCTGTGTGCGCTGCTTACACAAGGCAGCGGGTGGAGGAACGCCAGTCGCCGGCGACCGGCTCCTCAGATTAGGAGCGTCAGCGTCCGCTTCACTGCAACGCGTGAGATGTGAGGTGAGCGCACGAAGGTGAGCTGAGCTGTGCGCGTCGTACAGTGAGTCTCTGAGGCCGCCAGGACTGTGTGACCCCAATCACTGTAGCACACAACAGCAGACCGCTTCCCTTATGCTCGAAGCAGTTACACAAATCCCTTTTCATCAAAAGAAAACGTGATCACTTGTTTCCCTGCACCGGCTGCTCCCAGCAGCGAAGCCTTTATCTAAGACATGTGGGCAAATACCTGAAATCAGTGATAATACAGGATAAATGTGTTAAATGCAGATGATTAAGCAGTTATTATCAATGAAAATTAATTGATCAGCGTGGCATGTTGTTAGATTAATATACATAATGAGCCATTGAGGTTACGAGAAGAATTCTTACACCAACGTAAGATACATATTTGTGCATATGTCAGTTCATATACAAACGTGTACGTGTGTGTGTGTCGCCGCATGTGTCTTGTGTTTATTGCTTGTCCTGTTCAACAAGGTCACTGCAGCCGCAGTAAAAGTGATTAGACGGGAGACGAGTCCCACGTCCCATAAAGCTTTCTACGCTCTGCTGTGGCGTTGCGCCTGCAGGTCAGGTTGCAGGGTTCAAGTGGCCCACCGCTCTGTGGGGAACGCTGGAAGTCCATCAATCATGGCGTAAACAGAGGCGGCCCTTCATCTCATTCATTACGGCCTCTGGACGTTTGCTGTGCTCAGCGAGGGTCTGTAGATCTGCCACAGTGAAACACGTGCATAAGAGAGGTTTTTGTTTTTATCTGATGTCATTCTGCCAAAACTAGGAAGCGAGCGTTCTTTACTCTGTGAAGGACGTTGATAGCAGCTATTGTGCAGTGACAGGGAGACGCCGAAACCACAGCTGCATGCGCTGACGTCTGTTCGGATGGAAACAGCGCCGGGTCTAATAACGGCTTCAGAACCAGACCCTGGTGGGCTTCTTTTTGTCCTCGCTTTGGAACGGAGCGGAGGAGGCCGGGGGAGGACGTGGGGGGAGGGAGGGAGGGAGGGAGGGAAGCTGGGTGGGGTGCAGAGAGGGAGAGATTGATGGAGGATCGGACGGAGGCGACAGACGTGGGCGATGCAGGGGTGGCTCGGGCCGACGGGGACGAGAGACGGTGGCAGATGCATCAGCGGCTACAGCTCCATCCCTGCTGATGACACACACACACAAACACACACACACACACACACACACACACACACACACACACACACACACACACACACACACACACACACACACACACACACACACACACAGACACACACACACACACACACACACGGGTCGCACCTCTTCCCAAAATCAGCTCTCTGCCTTTATTCAAAACACATATACTGTACACACGTGTCCATATGCACATATATGTCTCCCTCTCTCTCTCCCATCAGGCTGGTGTGTGTGTGTGGGGGGGGGGGGGGCTTCCTCCAGAGAGCAATAAAATCTGATTGGAGTTAAAGCAGTTGGTCAGGCCTCCACGCCCCAGCATCTGTTGGATTACGGTCAGCCAACCTGTCATCTATGAAATGACCACAGGAGGGGACAGACACCTAGAAGGAGAGGTGGCGAGCGATGTGTGACACAGGGAGAGAGAGAGAGAGCGATGGACACACAGATTGGTTTGGTAAAGGTTATTATGTAAAATCAACTGACAGACGGTTTGTCCGTGTCGGCTGAAGACGAGGGGATGGAAAACAGGATGAGGCGGAAACGCCGACACACCTGACCTTTAGATGAATCATCTCGTCTCTCCGTCCTCATGTATCACTGTCTGTGAGCTCTGGGGGTTCTGGGGACCCCCCCCCCCCCCCTTTACCCCAGCTGAATCCCTATCTGCTTGTCTTTACCCATCCATTTCATTCCTCGTGGTCTCCGTCCGTCACCCACTGCTGAACCCACTCCCCACCATCACCTGCTACGTACGCCCTGAGGGAATCATTTTCACTCTAACAACTTCAATTAACCTTACCCTGCCATGCACACACACACACACACACACACACACACACACACACACACACACACACACACACACACACACACACACACCTCCTGTACCAATCACAGGTGTTAAGGTCACTGGACTGGGAGCCCAGAGCTCTGCAGGGCTCCTCCGGTGACACGCGAAAGAATGTAGCATACGAGCTGACCTCAGAACAGTGACACTGACATGAATCCGCCTAAATAATTAGAGCTGGGACAGCCAACGGAAATTTATTTCATTTCACGCTTGGAGAGATTGTAAACGTCTGTTTCATTTTGGGCTCCGAGATTAGCTTTTGGAGGTTACGGGCTGCGACACCTCGAGGTTGGAGGAGGCATACGTGTTCCGTGAACCACAGGATCCTGCGCGAGCGCCGTCGCTCGTTGCCAGTTTTCTTTCTTTGACGCAAGAATGAGCGCAAATAAGAAAAGCTGAGCAAAACGAGCGCGCTGGTTAGAGAATGGGAGCGGGGTCGTTTTTCCCGCAGCTCGTTGGGAGGCTAATGTGATGCATTTGGCAAGTTTCCGCAAACAGCGGCAAAGCGCTGCTGGGTTGTTTGGTCTGCCATTAAAAAGCACGTGCGCATGTGGGTGCGTGGTTCCGTGCATGCAAATGTGTTTGTGTGCCTAAAAAAAAGGGGGCGAGGGGGGGGGGGTTAAATCCACACAGCTGTTCCTCAAATCAGACTTGGCTGGTGCGTGGACGCCTGCAGGCTCATCTCCACCCTTCCACCCGTTTTCATCATCGTCGAGCTGCTCTGTGACAATCCTCCAAAAAAAATAATAATCATAACAAGCGCGATCATTGTAAGCGAGGCGGCTTTAATGCGCAGCGATGGTGGGAGAAGGGACGTCGTCCGTCATAATAACACACTCGGGGGGCAGCGATGCGAGGCGCTGCTTCCAAGCCCACCGCTGGTGCTCGCGCGCTCGCACTTGCGATAATAACTCCGACGCCGCACAGATGAGGCTTCGATGAGCACCTGACAAGGAGCGGGCGACGAGCACTGATTTCAGGTCCGATTGCGACAATATCACATGAATGGGGTTAAAGCAGCAGAAGCACGCTCAATTAAACATTCGTGGATCAAATGCACGTATGCGCGGACTTACAGCCTGTAATCCTGCACTAAAACACACCCTGTCGCCCGGAAGCCGCTCCGTCCGTTCCCCGCACCCAGCACAGCTCCCCCTGCGCTTATCAGTGCATAATTGCTGTTGATTGGTGTATTGCTGCTCTGGTTAATCTGCCTGTGGGTGGCTAATAAAGCAAGCTCCATCGGGGATGTTATCAATTGGAGGCAGGAGGTGCGCACGGGAGCGAGCCTGGAAGCCACGAAGAAGAAAGGGGGAGAAGATGTGAAGCAGAGGAAAGTGAGTGAGTGAGATGAAAGGGAGAGAGGTATAAGAGCGTTTGATTGGCGTTGAAAGGCGTGGAAGGACATATTAGCAGGGAGAGTCGAAATCACAGGGTTTTCGAGTGTTTGTGCTCCACGACGCGTCTGTTTGAGGCGAAGGAAGGCGACATCAGTGAGTTGGACGTTGCTCTGACGGCGGAGTGAGAGTCATCTTCCTCCCCGGAGAATCCTTTTATGGTGGATGCATGCGGCCCCCTTTCCTCGGCCCCTCCTCTGTTTCTAAACAGGGGCTGGAGGTGGAGGGAGCTGATGAGATTGTTCTCTATCAGCCAGCGGGGTGAGACAGGTAGGACGTCACCCACTGGAGCGGATGCACCACGATCCCAATGCCCGGCGCAATCACACACGTTGGCGAGCGGCGAGCTGGCTTTCCTTCATCCCACCGGGGGGTGGAGGGAGGGGGGGGGGGTCTAGCGGTGACCGAGCTGGCACACGCTCCAGAGACCACTAGAAGTGGTGAAAGACGAGCGGTTCGGCAGCAAGGACGAGAAGACGCTCCTTGGAGCGTGGGGGGGTTTGAAGAGCATCCCTGCAGGCGAACCGCGAACATTAGACACGCGGAGATGAAACACGGGCTCACGCGTGTTTAATGCAACTTTACCCGTCAGCGGCTGTGTTTCATACTGTCAAAGTCAAAGACGGAGGAGCCTAAACACACCTTGGTACAGTTTCCATCTCCTTCCAAGTCACTGCCTATGCTGTCGATGGCTTAGACTGAAGCTCTGGTATCATTGGAGGGGAACTTGTCCTGCGGCACTGACTGAATCATTTTACTATATTAACAGAACTCTGTCACGCAGTTTTCTAAACCTCAAACCTGGGAAATGGATCTTAGCAAATGGATCTTAGCAAAAGCCTTAAACTACTGAGACAACCTGAAGGACAGTTCAGTAAAACGACTGAAGGACTTGAATTAATTACTTAACACAGTCATAGCAGCCATGCAGAGGTCCATGTTATGTTAATTCACTGAATTCACCTCCGCAGTCAGGGGGGGACCTCACGTTGCACGTTACTAAAGGAGAGGTCTGTCTAGAAATCAATGTGTGGAACCGATGCCTTTATGACGGCGCCATCTGCTGGCGAGCTGCTGGTACTGAGCCAATAATCGCTTTTTCACACAGTCAAAAGCAGCAGGACAGACAGTAGGGGGAGCATTGGATTAATGCCGTCAGTCAGAGTAAGACGGTGAGGAGAATTCAAATAATAAAGAATAAAACATACTGCATCCACTCATAGAGAACTAACCAACACTATATGGGGATAAGCTCTTATACTGATCTCTACTTAGTCATGCGTACTATTTAAAAAATATTATAACGCAAATATGTAGGATATAATAATTGTTTGATACTTACTAACTTGCTTACTAATTAATGATAATTAATTTGAAATTTGCATTATAGAGATTTCCAAGCAATTCAAACAAAAACTCTTTAAAACAAGACAACTGCTGTTTCACAGTTAGTACTTTTTATTTATTGATTCAGGTCAAATTAATAACACAATGTTGCCTATAAATGCTTACATAATATTCCAACTGGGAGCTGATTTAGAGCTTTTGGGTCTGCTTTGACCTTTTCTACACTTTTGTGTTCATATACAGCTACTGTGATGTAGGGAATGTGTATCCATTCTGTGTCTGATGGAGCTGCTAGGAGGATTTTTTTGGTCCTAGTGTGAGTCAGTTTATGTATAACATAAAAACCTTTGTTGTAACCATTGTGAAAATTGTTTGGCCTTTATCAGCCCAATGCTACTCCCCACATAGGAAACACATCTTATTGTCAAAGGTGCTGTTTAGTGGCAAGTAGACCTGCTTTAGCTTCCTGAAGATGTGTCACATTTCATCAGTTTTAACTGCCTGGAGGAGCCGGCTCGTAAACTCTGCAGTCATTAGGTTGGTAACACTCTGATTGTCACATGCAGATTGTTGCTTGCTAAGCAGTTCACTACTGAGTCAGGACCCACGCAGTTTATATGCTGTTTGGATCCAAGGACAAACTGAGAAAACTATGATCTGATGCAGCAGAAGCCTTTAAAATTTTGACAGTTGGTGTGATGTGCGGAAAAGAAAAATATGACTTAAGCAAACATTTAAAGTACCACAAAAAAAACTAATCTAGGACAAAAATCTCAACTAGTGACTCTCCTTTGTTTTAGTGAGAGCTGACTCACCCCCGTCCAAAGCACCTTCCACACTGTATTTAAAACACAAAGGGCCTCTTACTTTCACACTTCCCCTCCGCTCACATTGGTGTGTTGAAGAGGAGATTAGGCAACACACATTGTAATGCTAAATACTGTGTCAGCATAAAAAAGTAGGGAGTTTTTAGTTTAGCTGTTATTGATACATTTAGCTGCTCAACCAAACTGGGCTAAACAAAAATTATTTCAGCTTGTTCAATTTATTTTTGAGCACCATAATCAACGAGGACTTGTCTGTTTATTGAGGAAATGATTTGGGGCGTGAAGTGATGGGGCATGAGTTGTAATAAGGTAACTCAGCCACCGGGGGGCGCTCAGTTGCTAATGATGGGGACCATGATGTCATAATAACCCTCCATCCTTCTTTAGTCAACACTTTCAGCAAAATCTAAAACATACTGTGCTGAGCTTTTATCAACATGAGCAGCCTAACAAAACTAGGCTCGTAACATTAACAACCAAAATTATTTCACCGCATTTAACATTCGGGCGGATGTAAGAAATTCCCCAAGACACGTCATTATAATGCGTCACTATAAGTCTGGATCTTTAATTGTTTTCATAAAGTGTATTTTCATTCTAGACTTTTCTACAAATATAAATACTGAATAAAAGTATTAATTAAAATAAAGACTGCAAAATATCCTCCTCCATTCTTTTCCTGCACCACGTCCTTTCAAGGACACTTTGCTTGAAGACCTCGACTCTTTAGATGAATACATAAAAATATAATTGTACTCCTGTGACATTGTATTAAGAAATCTTTTGGGTTTTTTTTCACCTCGTTCCCTCTGTTCATTAAAACGCAGTAGCGATGAATCTAATAATCGCTTCCTTCATCCTGCCGGCGACGTGACCCGGATCACGCGTAGCGGGCGCCGACCACCACATCTCATGAATATGCGCGTGCGTAACGTCTACGGAGGAGGCTGTCTTTAAATAGCGAGAGACAACCCCGCTGCAGCACCACTGCTGCGGAAAGGCTGCACGAGGACCACACGCGACCCGGCACCAGTTCGAACCAGTACAAGCGAACCGTGAAGGTAAGATCACCCGCCGGACCCAGAATTAAAGCGCGACGCCGTACACGCGTCTGGAAATCATTTATTTTGCGCCAACGATGCTGCGCATTGCAGGATTGTGAATTGGGCGTGTCGCTGTATAATCAATAGTGTTTATTGGCTGCGCCAGTCTGAGCATATATTCCTATTTTCTCATATTTTAATATAAAATGTTTATAAATGGATGTCAGATTGAAGTGGGATGACGTAACCCACCGGATGTGATCTTCCTACTTGTTGCAATAACGGTGGAATCATTGTACAAAAAAGAAAAATAAAATAAAATAAATCAGCCTTAATTTAGACGTAATTGAACTTAAAAATGATGTTAAACGGAACATACAAGTGTACAGCAGATGTAAGAGCGCCCTCAATATGTTGGGGCTCATTTTGCTTATGATCGGCTGTCGGACATGTTATGCAATAGCGCTCGTGCCCTCTGCTGCGTTAAGGTCAGAGCGGTGATCATCAACCAGACACCATCAAGGCTTTAAACGAATCTGCAGGAGGCCGTGAATTGCCTCAATATGATGTATGGGCCAGGCAGCCCCAAAGCACTGTTTGTGCTGATGACGGTTATGAGGTTATGTCAAATGTTAGAATTTCTGATGATTCATTGCATTACAGTCTTTATCCTGATTGCATTGTATATTTTATTTCGGGTCTAAGATTTGACAGAATGATGGTTTGAATGATACTGAGTGCAGCGTAACATAGAGCACACACTAAACCTTAGCTGTGACACCTGACACCAGAGCAGAAGCCACCACTCTCCACTTATGTAATAATGCCTTGGAAAAGGTTATAGCAGTTATATAATATATATATTAACAAATATAATAATAATAATAATAATAATAATAACAACAGAGGAAAACGTTGTAATGAACAAACCTGGCTCACGTGGGGGCCGGCTCCTGCTAACTACTTTTAGCTGGCACGCAAGTTGAGAGATAATTGGTTAAAGGGGAATTAGCAGGACATGGAAAGCGGGTCAGTCAAACCTGTTTTGTGCAAACTCAGCGTAGAAGGTTTTAAACATCTCTCAGAGCTGGTGTTACGGTGTGTTTACCTCGTGCTTATCTGCACTCAGCCATGGCTGCCCCACCAGGAAACAGAAATAGCACGGCGTGACGTCAGCTGGGGACGGTCTGCACGAAGAGCCGCAGTGCTTCTCCCCGGCGCTGGTTGCCATAGCGACCAAGCAGGGTGCCGCAAAGTCACGAGGGCTGCCCCTAAACCGTGTGTCAAAGTGAAGACGCTAGAAGCGTAGGAAGGATGGAAGTCGCGTTTGAGTCAGTTTCATAAAAGCGGTGACACGAATGGGGGAAAAACCCACGTCTGAGTCATTCGCTGTGTGAGAGATCAGTCACGTCCTCACCACCGACGCCCCTCCCCCCTCTGCCGCCTTCTCTTCCACAGATGTCCACCAAGGAGAAGCTGATCGGCCACGTGATGAAGGAGGAGCCTGTGGGCAGCAGGAACAAGGTGACTGTGGTGGGCGTCGGCATGGTGGGCATGGCCTCGGCCGTCAGCATCCTGCTCAAGGTGAGACCAAGGGAGTGGATATTTGCACTAGTGTGGAGTCATACACACGTCTATAGTGGGGTCATCGCATTGACCTTATTTGTGTGTGTGTGTAAACAGGACCTGTGTGATGAGCTGGCCCTTGTTGATGTGATGGAGGACAAGCTGAAGGGTGAGGCCATGGACCTGCAGCACGGATCCCTGTTCCTCAAGACGCACAAGATCGTGGCCGACAAAGGTGAGAAAAGAACGACACGCGTGACTTCTCGGACCCTTTCTGCTCCGTCGCGGGTTCAGGGCCTCCTCTTTGCCCCTGTTCCCCAGACTACAGTGTGACAGCCAACTCCAAGGTGGTGGTCGTGACCGCCGGTGCTCGCCAGCAGGAGGGCGAGAGCCGCCTCAACCTGGTGCAGCGCAACGTCAACATCTTTAAGTTCATCATCCCCAACATCGTCAAGTACAGCCCCAACTGCATCCTGATGGTGGTCTCCAACCCAGGTAGGAGCCTGTGCCTGGAGACGTTCATCGTGTGTGTGTGTGTGTGTGAGCAGCGGGTGCACGCTGACCCCCCCCCCCCCCCCCCTTTTGCCTCCCCAGTGGACATCCTGACCTACGTGGCCTGGAAGCTGAGCGGATTCCCGCGCCACCGCGTCATCGGCTCCGGCACCAACCTGGACTCCGCCCGCTTCCGCCACATCATGTCGGAGAAGCTCCACCTCCACCCGTCCAGCTGTCACGGGTGGATCATCGGAGAGCACGGAGACTCCAGCGGTATGTGGCTCGGTCTAAAAATACAGCGCCTGCTGGGCCCGCCAGCAGTCGCTGTCGCTGGGTGGAGTCTCGTGATAGCGTGAGCCGCCCGTGAATGAATCCTTTCTGTTTCCTGTAGTGCCCGTGTGGAGCGGCGTGAACGTCGCCGGGGTCTGTCTGCAGGGCCTCAACCCAAAGATGGGGGCTGAGGATGACAGCGAGAACTGGAAGGAGGTCCACAAGCTGGTGGTGGATGGGTGAGGACCGACCGAGGCTCTGAATGACATCTTGCCTAATCAGCGTCCAGCTTTGGAAGGATGCAAACATTTACCCTGTGATTCTGTGACGACTGTTCAGTCATGTCGAGCACAATAAGTGCTTTGTCGCGTATTTGCAGGTATTTGATGTAATATGTCTTGTCATGTTTGCGCTGCAGGGCCTATGAGGTCATCAAGCTGAAGGGCTACACCTCCTGGGCCATTGGAATGTCTGTGGCTGACCTGGTGGAAAGCATCATGAAGAACCTGCACAAGGTGCACCCTGTGTCCACACTGGTCCAGGTGAGAGCAGGCCGTCCACCAGTAGTGTACTGGTGATAATAATATAAATATATAATCACTAATGACCGAACCCTTTGTTGCAGGGCATGCACGGAGTGAAGGATGAAGTCTTCCTCAGCATCCCTTGCGTCCTGGGCAACAGCGGCCTGACGGACGTGATTCACATGACACTGAAGCCCGACGAGGAGAAGCAGCTGGTGAAGAGCGCCGAGACCCTGTGGGGGGTCCAGAAGGAGCTCACGCTGTGAGGAGCGCGGCTCTGAGTCTGCCCCCGGAACCGCCGCCGGCGCTGCGTGGCCGACTCCCGTACCCTCGTGTGTTCCTCGCGGCGGCGGGCGAGCGAGAGCCCCTGAGTATCTAAACGGGCCACGTTCGTAGCTAGGTACTCGCACGCGGTCGTCATTCGCCGCCGCCACCCACCCGTATGTCCTCCTCTCTCTGCGTGGTTGAACGCTCAGCTCGCGAGGAGAGAGGTCCCTCGTCACGTGTCAGGTCTGCATATCGAACATATATATTCAATGTACTGTACGTTAATGTGTGCTGCTGCTTCTTCTGTTCTCTCCTTGGTCCTAGTTTGTGTTTATTGTGACTCTCCCCAGTTGTTCCTTCCACATGTTTTTTTTTTTGTGAGTGTGTGTGTGTTGGATTATAATGGACACATTCCATTCTCTGTGAGGAGGGCTTCCTAGCCAGCAGGCGTCAAATCAAAATGGCTGCACGTACCACTGGTGGAGAATTCTGTGACACCAAAGTACCTTATCATTTCAGCAAAGCAGGACACAGTCACTGGTTACTATTTTTAAAGAAACTGAACCACAAGTGCACTGACAGAGTACATGTATAATAAAAAAGGTCAACTCTGACAGAATTGGAGAGGTTGCTGCTATATTTATTAACGGTGAGCCAGTGGGAGGATCGCGACTCTGGTCAGGTTTTAAACACACGGTAACAATCCTGCAGAATGTTTGAGCATCCTAATACCCACAAAGAGTGTTGTATTTATTTTACTCCAACTGCCTCCAGAATAAAGGCACATAGAGAGAAACGGTTTATATCTCAGTACTGTTAAGATCTATCTATGTAACAACTATCCAACACTCGCTAACTGTACCTGTTATGGTAACTGGATATAGATGTTTATCGACCATGACATCAAATAAAACTGCCAGGCTACAAATCCGTCATTTGTCCTTTCCTGTCTTTGTTTTCCAGCTTAGCTAAAAGCTGTTTGCATGTATTCACATGGCAGCTGACTCAGCAGGTGGCGGTGCACAGCTGTGGGTCAAAAGGTGGTCGCTTGCTTGAAAGAAATAGTTCCGCACCTGCTGGCAAATGTCTGCATTTCATGTATACTGACCACACAAAGAATCACAGACACAGCATCAAATCATATTTATTTGGACCGATTTACATTAATCTACAGATATAAAAGAACAGGTGGTCTATGGTTGAAGTGGAAATAAAATAAACAGCAGATACATACAATTCAAAGTGCATTTAGTAAAAGGCTAACTCAAATGAAACCTGTTTGCAAATGTTACATAAGTTAACTCTTTGATTAGTACTATAGATCTTTAGTTTTTGTACCCTCCATCACTCTGGCTTTATTCACAACTATATACTGAAAGTTGATCTCCTCAGCAGGACTGAGAATGAGCAGACAGCTGGGGGAAAAATAGAAAACAGAAAAGTAGAAGAAAATAATTTCCTTTCTAATATAACTAAGTATGCCAAGTGTCAACCATTAGACACTGTCCAGAGTATAACAACCACTATACATCATTTACTGGTTAATACACTCAGAATGAAGGACAGAACTGAGCAGCTGAAGCACAGTAAGAGAACCTCCCTCATACCACTAGAAAGACACACACACACACAGAACAGGGACATTATTGTAGTGTGGCCCAGTGGTATCACTAATTAACAGAATCCAACAGTGGGTAAAAACAGATCAGGCCCTTGTTGATCAGCAATTGTAAAGTATGGAGAGTGATCCCTTTGGCTCCTGAACATGACCCAGATCCTGAAGCTGAACCTGTGTCCTTAGTAAAAGGTTGCCCTCTATTTATACGATAGCCCTGCCTTTTCATCATGAGGGGCCTCGGCATATGGGGCTTGCTACAAAGCCCCCATCTACTAGCCCCTAACAATTTGTGCTTACTAGACAAATGACTTTGTCTGGCAGGACTGCTAACAGAACCTTTGGGCTAACGCACAATGCAGCATATACAGATTGACGCACTAATCCACCATACATCAACCCAGTTACACTGCAAACACTAGGGGCAGATGTCATGTACACTGTACACAGAATAGGCTCGCACCTCACTAATATGGCATGTGTGTTAAGCAGATTTTGTGTAAAACATAGTACCTGGTTTCACAGTGTGGTGAAAACGTTCTTTTGACATAATATTAGGGCACAAACGTAACAATGTTGGGCCTGTTACTGCACAACACAAATGGTGTCGTACTATAACAGTGGCCTCACATTATAGAATCTTACTGTGTTGAAGTTTGGTTGTTCACAAATGCTGCTACTGTTCAGAATTCTGTCTCAAAAGGACATGTTTTAGAGAGAAATTTAAAAAGTGAGCAGCTGAAATACAAAGACACTAAAAAGTAAATAACTAACAGAAGAGGAGAAGGGGATAGCATGAGAGCATAAACACAGGGATGGGTGGGTGTGTGTCAGTAGAGGTCGCTGAGGCCAGCTGTCTTGCGGGCTTTCTGCATTAGGGCACGAAGCTGGAACTGCTTCCTGGACAAGAGGCGTACATGCTGTAATCAAGGGTAAATAAAAGAGTTAGAGTAAATAAAAATTGAGAGCTTAATTGGGCTTATACTGGGCGTATAGTGGTCACCTTTAGGAAAACTTCCAGGTCTATGACGCCCCGTCGAAGGGCCTCTCCCAGGTAGAAGATTGTGTCTTCAATTGCATTCTCCTCAGCATAAAGGTTCAGGATCTGTTTGTACAAAGGAGCTGTGGGCACAATGACATCGTCGATGTCATTGTTCTCTGACTGGTTCTCCATCTTCTCCAAAGCCTCACTAAGCTCCACGTCCCTTTTCTTGAGCAGCTCGATGCTCCCGTCAACGTCAGCCTGGTGGAAACAATTAGAAGGACACAACCATTCTGTGAATATGTAAAATATAATTTTGTAAGGAACTTGAAAACTGCAAAAATCAAGTGGATCTCGTACCACTTCCTGGTCCAGTCTTGTGACCATGTCCTCCAATTTTTGATGCCCTTTCTTCAGGTCTTCCTCTGTTCGCTTTAGGGCGTCCAGCTCAGCCTGAGCTCTGTCCATCTCCTCCTTCATCCTCCAGCGCAGCTTGTCACTTACAGCTGAAATCAGAGATGCACGAATGGTGTCTTCGCCAATGGTGCCATCTCTGTTTGAGCCTAAAGTAAAAAGAGGTGAAGAAGTGAGGTCAAGAAAAACAAAAGAAAGTTTCACCATTAAATCAAATGTAGCTAAAGCCTAGCTTAAAAGCACCACTATTACGGTGATAAAGGTTAGACAAACTAATATGCTGAATATAGAAGAAATTTTATTTGTCTGTGACATCGATCAGTTGCATGTATTTAGATTGTAGCTATGGTGGTATCCAACAAGTCATTAGAGAACCTATGAAAGGGAAGCAGTCATGAAGCTCCACACGGTTATTCACTGAGACAGCAATATTTAAAAACGTGAAACTCCCATAGAAGCCATTATTAATGCACTTTAACCAACACTGATGGCAATCTGCATAGTCAAGTCCACCATACGAGCAGTCTGGAATCAGCACAACAAATGTCAGAGTTCATTCAGACTTGAGATTTGAGTAGTCTACGGGCAAACCCATTTTTTCTCCTTCACTAAATATAGGAGGCAGCCTAAACTCCTCCCACATGCTGGTCCCTGACCCGTACTTTGGTGGAGCTAACTTATGTTGAGACACCAGACAAGGACTCTGATCAAGGCTCTGTCTTTGTGTGCAGTTACTGTTCCTATCCTAAATATAGAGCGGTTTGGTGTGAGGGCCATTCCTCTTTGGCCTTTAATGCTCACCGCTCTAGTTACAGTAGCGACCTTTTACTTGCAGCTCGGCGTGCCACTGAAGGCACACAGAATGAGTTACAGTCAGAAGGTCAAGTGTCTTGATTCAGGTGTAACGTACCACAAAAAAAAAGTTTTTTTAGGGGTGACTTATCATTAGGTTTAATATTGCACGAGGTAAACCACAGATTTATGTGTAAATCTAACTACAGATGAGCATGGAGCAATATGAATAGAATGTGCCTTGGTGTGTTTGCATCCTCTGAAAAAGCTTTCAAAATCTCTGTAAGTGTCAATATGTATATACAACCACAAGATAAGCTGAACTGAAGCAATTCAGATAGGAAACACAATACGTACCCACTGTGGAGACTGGAGTCTGGTTGGGGTAGAGTGCAGGGCCGGCATTGGCTGGGTAAGAGTTGCCTCCTGGGTACTGGTATCCTGGATAGCCACTGCAAATAGATACCAATTCATATTTTCTATTAAAACTACAAACACACTGTTACACTGTACAGTGTTTAAGCAAAAAATATACCAATGTGTGCAAAAAACCCACTAACATAGCAATACTATACATGTTTGGTCGGTGTATGCTCTATAAAAGGAAGAACGTTGAGGACTACGTGAGAAATGTCTTACCCTGAGTTAGGATTTGGGGTGTAAGGGGACACTGTAGGCATGCCAGGCATGTAGGAAGCTGAGAGACAAAGACACGTGAAACAATCAGGTCTGAGGTGTCAAATATTCTGTATATCACATTTTCATGTTCAGTTTCCTGTACTGGTATAAGAGCTCCATCTAGTGCTGAAAATAATACATACATCAAACATATTTTGACAAAGACACCAATGTGATGGTGTGAATGTACTTTAATCATCAATGCTTCAATGATGCTGTGGCCTCCTAAATTAGCTCGTGGACAACAAATACTCATGTGACTCACGGTTAGGAGGTCCAGCAGCCTGGAAGGCTTGAAAGGGGGCTTGTGTGGTGGGACGAGAGAATACTGGAGGCTCCTCGCCAAACACCACAATCATCACCTGAATCAGACCATAGAGATCTGACTGTGGCTGGAAAACACACAACAAAGGTCAGGGCTGAAAGCAGCTCTTTCGTGAACAATGCACCCAAATCACCAGGAAGTAGATTAAATATGACCTTAGACTACAATTATGACCTTCTATATTGCCTCATTTTCTGCTGCCTAAACCTTAGTGATAGGCATATCCAAAATATTTCTCTCAAACATGACTGCTGTTATATCTCAAATGACCTAAGAAACCAGACTTACATGTTTCCACTCATGTAGATAGGGAAGATATATTTTGCCATTGGCATCGATGTGCTTGCCAGTTTTAATCATCATGGCACTTGTGGGTTTGACAAAACATATGGGAGGGTTGTAGGGGTACGTGTCCAGCAACCAAAGACACACTGGGATGTTGTAGATATTGCCTAGAGAAAACACAAACAAACATGCCGAAATTATTGAGGCACCCTGTACCATATGATATCAGAAACACAAATGACCTGTACAACAGCTGTTATAAGAGCCTGCATATATTTTACAATGACATAAATATACTAGTAATCTTGATTATAATTGCAAAGCTGCTTGTCTTGTGTAGTAAAAGGTAAATGTTTCACCTCTGTAGCTCACTGGAACAGTTCCTGTTAGGCTCATCAGGTCTCTTGAAGAACCATCATTAAACACTAAAACAGATGAGATTTTATGTCAACACGCACAATTTGAAGAATAATTAAATAATAAATTATATAGATAACTGAGACCACATAGTCAAAACCAGCATACATCAATAGTATGTCACGTACCATATGCATCCATAACTGGCTTCAAGTCCTTGTACTGGGAGATGACATTGGTTATCTCACGAACAGTCAGATCTCTGTATTTATATTGCTAAATCATGGCAAAAACAGAGGCCATGTTAACAGAAATATCAAACAACTTTGATTATGTCCTGGTTTATAAAAGGTAGGTGACACAACTAATAATCTCTATTATTTTTTCAATTTAGCAACTTGTAATTATTGTCTAACAATTTCTCTTTTAATCTTTTAAAATAATTAATGATGTCTATAATGTTTACATCATCATGTAAACAAAGCATCCATAATGCCTGTCCTTCGCCGCCAAATAAAACCCACAATTGTGAAAATCAACTACCATGACTATGACATGACCATTACTGATCCTTACATAATACATAATTTAAAGTGTATTCGGATTTAACAACTCGTAAAAAATTCATGTATGATCATTTTTGTAAAAACGAGTTTTCAAATGAACCACACACACTTGTTTGCTGTGTATTTGTTTTGTATGTATGTGTGTTAGCTTGTTTGTGTTTGCTGCTTTGGAAAGACTTTGAAGACTAAAAGTCTAGACTAGGTTACTGTTACTATTCGTGGCTACAATAGATTAGATTACATCTACAATGAATATACATATATTACATATATAGGTTTGACATTTTTCAAAGTACTAAACGCATTAACTTAACGAAGCCCATTTCTTGAACTACTGACACTACATTGTGAAAGTTAACTCCCATGTTTGGTTTCGGTAGCATTAGCTAACTTGCTATTCTCATCAAGTCCTGCTACAGTCAAGCTTACCTTCAGCATTTTCTTTAGGGCACTTTCGTTGACAACTGCCATTGTGTTGAAGTGTTTGTTTCAATCGTGTTTATGAATAAGCTGACTAAGGCAACGGTTTCTTGAACTAGGTTGGAGTGACAGCTAACACAAGCTAACGCTACCTAGCAAGACGGCAGTGGATGCTAGGCTAACGTTGGCCCAGGCTCGGGCCTGACTACAGTCACGATAGATATTTAGTTTTGATAACAATTCCTTCAGTCCAGCACGAGCGTTGTCTTTCTTTGTTAATGTGCCAATGCTCTATTAAATAACTACAAACAGATAGGAGGGGAAATGTTGACAACCAGTTGCCCCAATCAAACCGGAAAATAACTATCTGCTAATCAACAATATGTGTTTCCGGCAAGCTGACTGACCGTCTCCGGTACGGGTATGACGTCAATACTTAACGGGCGGTTCTCGAGGCAGCCTGTTCATATTTATTATAACATCGAATACCAAAACACTATTAAATAATATTCTTACTTCATAAAATGAAAAAGCTAGCAGTGTGTTTGGTTTGATTATGGTGTTGATGGTGTCTGTCGTCCACAGACACAGGTTTGTGTCTGATACAAATGTGTAATTCTTTTTTGTTTTATTTATGTATTTATTATATTATTTTTATTGAGTGAGATATAAAAATGAATTACTTTCTTCCTTTTCCAGAGGTATGTTTTACAAATGTATGTTCTATACAGCGCCATCTATTGACCACAAGTTGTATGAGCACCTTCATATTACCTGCATATTTAAATCTCACAAACTATGTTGTGTTATGTTTCTATGTTGTTCAGCATAAATGTGCTTATCTGCAGATGAAAGTGGTTCACTACTCCCCACATTTTGTCACATTTCAGTGTAGGTTGTATAATTTTGACGTTTCCCACTGTCGTCTGACTTCTCTCTCAACTTCACCTTGACTGGTACAATTGTACGATCACCCCCCCCCCCCCCCCCCCCCCCCCCCCCCCCCCCCCCCCACTGCAAACAGAGCAGTGCAGTGTTTTTCAAGGGCATATACTGTACATGGAAGGAGATTTGCTTTGTCTGCCAGCAGCTGTGGCTTTATTAAGGCCTTGGCGCAGTGGTTCAGATGTGTGACTGACGACATTCTGCCTCAGTTGTTGACCTACGCAAAAGCCTATGTGATGAAAACTGAGTGTACTATGTGTAATGGAAATATTTGTTTAGTCTGTCTGTGTTTTGTGTATATGAAGCTGAAAGTGAGCTGAGAAACACTTTGTCAAACACACCGGTGACTAAGAGTATTCTGCACTGAAATCGTTCACCTCTCCAATAAGAGAGTTCAGCTGAAAATCATGCATTAAAAATAAACCCAACAAACACTCTTTATGCTACTTTCTAAGTGTGCATTCATGTTACAGTATGTGCAAATCACCCACCCAATCTTGATTCCAGCACAAACATTGCAACGATTAGGCCCATTTCAACAAAGTGGTTTATTTGGAATAAAGAAGTTGCAACAGGACGTTACAGCACCAGTCAGAAAGCAACATTCAGACATCACTTCAGTTCTGCACACAGAGAGAATGCTTCTAGCTTTGGTTTTACACCCTCAGCTTATTACACAAGCAGCTTATTCTTCTGTTATTGTAGACAGTAATCAAACTGAGCACCATTTGAGACTGATAACAGAGACACACTAAGCTGAATACAAAGCTTATGCAAAACCCTCTTATATTGTAATATGTTACAGTTTGTTAACGTCATCGAAATGACCAAAAATGACCAAAATGGCTGTTTTCAAAATGTATTTTTACTGGTTATTATTTTACATGTGTTTATAAGCATCTGTTGTACGGGTGTTCTCAAAGCTGTCACACCTCCAGATGTGGTCGTTATTCTCATAATTAGTGCCATTAGCTGGAATTTGAAATCACATTTGGGTTCGTTTCAAAGACACAAGCGCTACAGCTGGAATTTATCTCACGTCTATAAAACATTCCATGTCGTAAAGAAATTGAGCAGCACTCTTCAGAGAAATGACTAATGGGGCCACGTGACCAGACTTAGGGTCAGGGAGTTTGTCTGGGTGCAGAGTGAGTGAGGGATAAATACTTTGAGGCACAAAACAGCCAAAGACGTTAGACCGTTCCTTTGGTCTTGTACTGCGGAAATCAGTCAGTCTCGTCTCCTAAAGCGTGATGTGACTGAAGAGGGGCCACGGGAGGTGGCAGGAGGTAGCACACGAAGGTGTAACAAGAAGATCACACCTGTTCCCGGATCAGGTGCCATAAAAGCACATGGAACAGGACTGAGCTGATGTCTGAGGTCGAGTTATGGTCGAAGCTGAGTCTGAGGTCACACTTGGTCTGAGAGCAAAACAACGCAGAGGCGAAAGAGTCACTGATATCTGAAAGAACTAAATAAATGTAACATGACATAGTTATTACAAACACGTGGAGCCTCACTTCATCCCAGGTGTTTGTGGTGATGTTTTTCATAGCCTACTGCATTGTTGGAGCCGGCACCTGCTAGGAAAATAAAACAGCATCACGTCAGGCAGCTTTGTGCTATTCTGACTTAGTTCACATTGCGGTTTTTAAGTCGTCTGCAGTACCTCACTTACCTGTGTAGTCCTTGTAATCCTTGAAGTACTTGTGCCTCAGGCCACGTCCATCTGTGAATTAAAGGGTGTAATATTTAAAAAAAAATCAAGGAATTCAAACCAAATAGATTATATGGGATCCCCGTGCTTGTATTATAGTAACACTTGCCTAAATGGTTTTAATAGGAGACACATCTGGACAGCAGACTGACCAGTGAATGTGTCTACAAAACCACCTACTGCAGCGTTATTCTGCTCAAATATCCACAGACTTCCAGGAAACGTGGCTTTGAACACAGCATATGTGTCGTCAATAAACTCTTCACGCTTTACGGTGCCTTCAGATGCTGTATGCATCCGTTATCTGAAGTGATAACGCTTCAAAACTTCATTTCACTTTGAAAGTTCAAGTGAATATTCTATAGTTCTATAGAATAATTCTATAAAAATGCTGAGTCAAGTCATTCAGAACCTTTTTAGGTTTTTATTGTTAACTGAACTTGGAGCAGGGATGCAGCTTCCTCTATCATCCTCTTAGGCCTTATAAGGAATATTCCACTGGATCAAAAGAACAGCATGTGTTATTGTAGGAGAAAGGGTTGGTTACCAGAGTTTCCACGCTGTTTGATGCACTGTCCCCTGTTTGGGATGCCGGCAGCTGGGTTCCCTGGGTTGATGATGTGGCACTCGTAGCCCGTGGGACAGTGGAGAGGCTCGTCCCCGTCCTCAGTTGTGCTGCAGGCTTCAGCTGGTGCACAGACCACATGCGACACGCAGAAGGAACCGGACAACAGACGGATGATGATGTCATACAAGCCTTTGACCTAATGACACAGGTGTGTGTGTGTGTGTGTGTGTGTGTGTGTGTGCGTGCGTGCGTGCACCCACCTTGCAGTACCTCCTCAGGGCCGTCTAGCAGCCAGCCGTTCCCCCCCAACCACCGTGGCTTGGGTTGCACCAACCAGTCAAGTACTATTCAACATACACAGAGGCAAATGCAAACACATTCTCATGATGCCCTTTTTCACCATAGTCACCACTTGTGCCGCTGCTCACCCGGGGGCGGCTGGACGGACTCCAGGCAGGCGTAGATGCAGCCGTTGTAGCAGCAGCGCTTGTGCCGCTCACACTCGGAGTCCGAGCGGCAGCCCGGCACCTCGCAGGCCCGCTCCGGCAGCATCTGGGGCGGCGGCGGACACCGGTCATTCTTCTGGTGCTGTGTGGACTGAGGCTGGTTGGGGTACTCGTAGTCCTGAAAACACAGGTTTAATAATAATAATTAGTCATATCTAATTTTTAGAAACAAGAGCTTGGTTTCTTCCAAATCCATCTGTTTTATTATTCCTTCAGTAGCCTGTGTTTTCCAGCAGAGGGCAGCAAAGAACCTGCCAGGTGAACAATGTTGGACTGTGGCAGTGGCTTTAGTATGCATGCCTGGCTTTAAATGACTTGACGTGGAAGGGGAAGCAGATTCACTGCGGGCGCAAGCACTTCTCAGGCGAGACCGAGCGAAAGAAAGGAGGCCAGAGGACAAGCAAAGACCTTAAGGTCTGCAGGAGTCGCTCATTGTTCTGCGTTTTGGACACATGGGAGAAGTTTCAACACAATTCCAAGTAGCACAGCTGCCTTTGGTTGAACAATATTTTTTTCCAAAAGCTGCAGGTCACTTGGGTTTGTGTAACCGGCTGCTCGCTGGTGATTCAGCCTTTTCCTACTGGCTATAATATGTGGTTGTCTCAGTAACCTGCAGGCAGACACGACAGTCCTGCTGCACCTGATGCTACAGTAGTTATGAGGTTTGCCTTTGTATCTATGACTCTACTGGAAGTCAAAAGTCCTGTTTTAGTAATGGAGCTTCTTAGACTTAGATGCATATGCAGTATTAGCATGTTCCAGACAGGGAAGGTGCTTTTGATGGGTGGCCCTTGATCATTAAACCTGTTCTATTTGGCATCACTCCTACAAACCAGGCAGAAAAGCAAAAACCAGTGTCTGGCTCTGTTTCCTTTACAGTAACACACGCGCTCGTACAGCGTGAGCGCTCACTTTTAACACACATTAACTCGTCCTGGCAGCTGCGAGCTTCAAGGGTGGTTGGTTGCTCGGTGGTGGGTGGGATGGACGGAATAATGGGTGGCTTGTTTAGAAAGTTTGGAGATTAGACGCAGTCGTGAAATGACAGTGAGTCCAATAAGTGAGATTGTGGTTACTTTTACTTATTTAGAGACATTGCATTAAATGAGTTAATAGTAAAATCACATAGTGTGGCTTGAGATGCTACCTCTTATGTTTCAGTGAAAACTAATGTGCTCTGGTCTAAATACACACGCCGTAAAAACCGTTCTTTAATGCTTTCCAGTCGTTCCGAGGTCAGTAAAAACAGCAGCGCTTCGAAACGCCTCTCTCGGATCTGTGAATGAAAGCTACGGCGGCTGTGGCTGTGTAATGACATAATGACGCCGCGGTATCATATCCGATCTGTTATCGCAGTCTCCTGTCTGTCCTACAGAAGGGAGGGGGGGTTTCCTGTTTATATGGGTGTCCTCATGTGTAAAGTGTGAGCCTGCACGCGTGAGTGGAAGCCGCGCGGCGACTTCACCGTGGCCGTTTCTGTGTTTCCACCCTCTGTGATCTGCTGATGTCCCTCTGCCTTCCTGCCGTCGCATGCCACCGTGCCCCGAGCTCGGATCGCACGACCCCGCGCGCACCCTTCTGATGTTCCACATTGTTTATTCACGCCGCCGCCTGCGGAGAGTCGCTCCCACAGAGCCGGTGCCAGCGGGGCCCGTGTGTGATGTTCACGTCGGTCTCTGGGCGTGTTTTCTGCCTCTCTGTCTCGCTCGCTCGCTATCTCGCTTCCTCTCTGTCTTTCCTTTGACTTTGAAGTTGCCCTTTCTTCCTCTCTGCTCGTAACGACTGATCTTCGCCTCATTCACTCTGTCTTTCCCATAGTTTATCGGGAGAGGAGCCAATGGAGACCTGCCCGGCTCCACCGCTGAGGCTGTGATCAGGCCGTTCATGTTTTCATGCACAGATGTCAGATACTGAGGTTTGTGTGCTGCGCTTGTGCACAGAAAGAAAGAAAGAGTCAGGCCGACAGTACACTTACCATGCAACTGATTCAGGATTACGGTGCGGGCACAAACATAGGCAAGGAGGACTTTTGTCATTTCACACAAGTGACCACATAAATGATCCCGATTTAACTAAATAAAGTAGCCTGCAGCACACATCTGGTTGACTTCCTTAAAAAATAGACAGCTGTGATCGGATGTGAGCAGTTGAGGACTTTGAAATGCTGAACACATTCGACCCACATGCGCTGCGCTTTAAACACAAGCCACAATTTGCATTTGTTTTGGAAGAACTGTCTTGAACATTGAGCCCCTCATGGACTGTGTGACACTTCTTTTAGCTTATAGTGAAGCAGGCACATTTAAAATGTTACAATAAGCAGAGATGAGGATAAAAGACGCCTGTGGTCTATTCAGGCTCCGTTTCACGGTGAACTTGCTCTGCTGCTGGAGATGCTGTAACTTAGAATGCCTTTGAAACATCAGAGGCTCTGGATGAAACCGATAAAGCAGCAACAGATGTGGAAGTGAGTTTGTGTTTTTGGTTCAGATATGTGGTGCGTGTGTGCGTGGATCTGCTCCAGTGTAGGTGCTACTGACCAGCAGGCCCACATCATCTGACTGGGATTAGTTCTGCTTAAAGCTGCACACACCAGTTCACATACAGCACAGTACAAACTGGTTGCATGTACTCGCAAGAGAGAAACAACTCGTCTTCCATGAACTGTCAATATAACATGTTCAGTCATGTGATTTTACACATTAAAGCTCATCAGAATCAGTATAAATCCACGGAATTAGGTTGAACTAAAGCTAAATCACACAAATGTTACACAGTGTGACAAAGATTTATTACCATCTCTGACCGTTTAAGCCACAAACTACTCGCTGGGACACAGTCACTGTAAATGACTGTTTATAAAATCTGTTCTTTTAAAGCTAAATATTTCTCTCAGCCTCAGAACAGGTTGCATCTGTTATGTTTTAAGCAAACTTGTGGCCAAGCCGTCCTCTGGGAGCTCACGGGTGCTTCTGAGAACCGTCAGGGCCTCAGACTGACCCGCATCACATCAAATAAATAAAACCCAGGGATTTATGCTACGCTGCGCTCACAGAGTGGGACATGTCCTGACAGGTGCCTGAGCCAGACTGTGTTATGGCTACAGCGAAACACATCATCTTCCTGCTCTTCACAGGTCTCACACGAATCTCAGAGCGATTATCTGTTTTTATTTAAATAGAAAAAATTCGAAGCCGTGTGGGACCCGTCAGAACTGTAATGTATGTCAGTTTAAAATCAGGCATTTTACGCCCGACCTTTGTGGATTTAAGTTCTTCACCTCTCGGGTCAACTTGAGCGCCTTTCACCTCGGCTACAGATCTGTCCCCGCAGTGTTAAAGCAGCGCTCTGTAACGGAGCCAGCACCGAGCTCTCCCCTACCTCTAGTCTGAAGCGAGAAACACAGACAAGCAAAGAAATACACTCGTCTCCAAAGGTCCGACGTGAGTGTGTCAGTCCCACCTTATGGTTGAGTCCTCTTTTCCTGATTCGCTTGCTTTCGCTCCCTGTGGACAGGACCAACAGGGACAGCAGGAGCAGCAGCAGCAGCACAGAGCCCTGCATGGCCTGAGTCCAACTCCCAAACTCCAAACTCGATGTCCTTCCTGTCTCCAACGTGTCCCCTCCACTAGAGTTTATCCTCCAGTTGCTTTCAAGTCCTCTGTTAAAGTCTTCCCGACTCGGCCAGTAAATCTCCCCGGGCTCGTGTGTGGAGCTTACACAAGCCGTCTCCTTCCAGCGGGACCCTGCCTTAATATCTGCCGGAGGAAAAGAGCGAGGCTGAATGACAGAGAGGAGGGAAGGAAGGGGGGGGGGGATGAATGGAGGCAGTGTAGGGGAAGAAACCGAAGGAGGGGAGCAGAAAGGAGGGAGCAACAGGCTGCTGTGCATCAGTTGTGGAGAGTTGAAACTGTCTGCCTGCACAGTGGGAGCACATGTCTGTGGGAGAGCGGAGGGGAGGGAGGGGTGAGCGCTGCGGAGGGGTGAGGCGGCGCACGCGGGACCTCCCCCTTGCCCTCTGGTTGCGTCGCGCGGCACATCTGGCGGCTGAGCTGCGTCAGCGTGCGGTTCGCCTCGCGCGTTCCGTTTGTGCGCCGTGGGGTGACAGTGAGCGTGGGGCTGTGGAAGTGGCAGCTCAGCTCAGCCACACGTCCAACGTCCACGTCGGCGTACGGACGGTTCCTGTGGGAACGCGGCGGCGGGTGCTGGAGCACACCTGAATGCGTCCGTGGAATGCGCTCCGAGAGGACGCGGCGGGATCCGAGCGGCGCTGATCCGTAAAACAACCAAAGCCTCACGTTTGTCCTCGTCTCGCATGTCCACCGAGCTGCTCCCTCTCAAACTAGGACATCTCCCCAGCCTCGACCCCCCTCACCCCCACCACCTTACCAGTAGACCCCCCCCCCTCCCGCTCTACATTCTCAATGTCTTGCACTGAAAGGGTGAAAGAATGCTAAGCCTGCGCAAATCTCAGTCATTATTAGTTTTACAGGAACTGGGTGCATGTCGCTGGGAGGCCCCAGCTTCACTTACACAAAAGAGTCAGGAGAAAGAAGAGGGTGAGAGCAGGGAGGCCATAGACAGTGGAATGGAGGACAGAAGGGACTGAGGCACAAAGACCGATGGTTGGGTACAGTAGCGCCATTAGTAACATGCACACATGCATGTATTGAAGCAAGTCCCAGATGTTAAACATCAGCCCCTTTACTTCTGCAACTAACACATTTTTCAGTGACAGCACAAGATTTACAACTTGACACAATGAATCATTTGGACAGGAACAGACACAAGGTTAATAGATGAGCCAGCGCTTGTGCCTGCAGATGTTGTCAGGTGATGCTAGCTACCATAGTTAGTGTGTTGACTGAATATGTTCAGGACTTATAATATTCAGGCCTGCTATTTAAAACACCAAAACATTTACAACAAGGAACATTTTTCATAAAATTACTGATATTCAGGTCTTTTATTGTAATATGATGCATAATCGTAGCACAGTGTGCAAGACCATGTCTGTTGATCTGCGGATTTTGGCTACAGAGGAAAAAATGTGGCTTTGATTTTAAACAGACTTGTTATGCTGGGGTGGAATGGAATTTATTAGAATAAACTTCATTCTCAGCGCACTACCACACCCTTAACTAGCTTCAGCGCTGGGCACAGTTGTGAATATTCCTCATTGTCCATGTCCCGCTTCCTCTCTAAGCCTGGAATGTGCTGCATAGATAAATATTAAAGAATGTAAACGTTTGTATCTGTGATTAGGAAACGACAAAGTCACCAGCCTGTAGCTACAGTAACTTGTGCTGGATCTTAACATTTGCATACGAAGGGAACAAACAGCACATAATACACAGTCGTGGCAGAGCATTCATTTGTACAACTGTAACTAAGAGGAGTCAACACTTTTACAAGCGGCGTCGGCTTCATGTCATGTGTTTCTGCTCTCTGACAGTCTACATTCACCACGTAATAGTTGGTAGGCGTCCAGACAGCGTTGGCTCAGTGGCCCAGTGCTCAAGGCTGGATCTCTGCCACATGTGACAATTAGTTATGAACAAATCCAACAAACATAAGAATTTGATGAGACGTAAGTAAAAGAAGCAAACAAATAGGTTTGTATGCATTAAAAGTATGAGAGTGTGATTAATACTTTGGAGGAAATGTTTCTGAGCAACATGTATCGTAAGCTGTAGCTGCACAATCCGGAGCAAAGTGCTGGAACAACAGGCGAACAGAGTCCATCGTAGCCTCACCGCTAGCGCGGCTAAAAACAGGCTAATGAGGCGAACGGGTCATTTATTATTTAGCGGTGACTTTAATGTTTGCTGGCGCGCTCCTCTGGTGGGCTGCTCTTGTGTTTGTGTGCTGAAGCCTGAACAGACGCCGGTTTTAACTCGGGACTCCTAGCTGGGTTCAGAGATCAGCCTGGCGGGGGTCAAAGGTCAGGTGTGAACTGGTATGAACTGGGCTGCTGGATGTGGTGGTTTTACAGGAGGTTAAAGGTCGAGCTTACAGGCTGTGTGGGTAAAAATACACATGTGACCTTGTACTTGTGTTGTGGGACTTTTTTGATTTTTTTAAATTTTATACTGTAAGTGATGATTGAAACAGATCAATACTATTTTTACAGTACACAATCATATGCAAAGTCAGTACCTGGGTACCAGGCAACTACAACCTGATTTCTATGCATGCTGAACATTCAGTATTAGTACTAACTCGTTACATTCACAGTGAACAGACATACTCCACCTTTAAAGCTTGTGAGTGCCCATGTGGAGAAGGCGTGCGGGTCTGGTTGCTATTTATGCTCATTAATTTACACCCCCTGTAGCTGGACTAATCACTTCTCGTCAGCAGCACGTCTCTTCCTTCTTTTCTAATCGGGCCTGATCTCAAGTGGCTCCTTGTCATGACCATTGCATTTCATTACTCTGCCATTATCCGTTATCCTATCCGTGATTTTGATTTAGTCATTTTCTTTCATTTTTCTTTGCTTTGTTACTTTACTCTTATTGTGTCATTTTCCCATTTTTTCTCCTCTGTGTTTTTGCCTTTCTCATCTTCCTCTCGGCTGATTTAGGATTTTTATCAACCTTTTCCTCAGTCTGTTCTTTTACTTTATTGTACGACTGAGGACTTTGAAAGGTGGTATCTGTGTGACATTTCCCCAGTGTGACACCTGGAATTAACAAAGAAAGGAAGGAAAACAAAAGCAAATTGAAGACGGTTTCTATGGCGCCCGGTGGCTCCGTTGGGCCTCACAGTGACTGGGAGCAGCTTTAATAAGTCCTGCCCATCTTCAAAGAGCGTCCTGTGTTTTCTGCTTTATTAAAGTTGATGTTGAAAAGGTCAAATGTAGACGGTCCCATATTCCTGCTGCTCCTTTGCACACACAGACCAGCACAGCGGGAAAAAAGGTGGGTAAGAACTTTGTTCCACATACAGTAATTGTTAGAAGCTCACAGGTTCACCTCTTTTTCCCGTATGCTCTAAATTACAAGATAGTATCTGTCTTTCTTAGTGTGGTTTGATCTTTGTTTCTTGGAAACTCTAATCTGGCCTTTCTGTTCTTTCTGCTGTGAAGCCTCTGAATTTGCATTCATAAAGCGTTCTGTTGTTAGACTTTGACCGTGGCATTCAGTGTGGTGGTATGCAGATGCAAAGGGCAAAAGTCTTCCTTTTATTAGCGCCACAGATGGAGTCCACACGGGTTTGCCAGTTACAGCAGATTTTAGGTTGGAAATCCTGTGATAATTTTTAAGCCACTTGACTTCCTTTCTGTGATAGATGGCCTCCTCTTGGCAGTCAACCGAGCGTGTGTGTGTGTGTGTGTGTCTATGAAACATAATAGCTCTGTGGTTGTGACTAGCTTGTCTCTGTGTCTGTGTAGCTTGAGCAGGCTTGATTGCAGTGTGAGCCACTATCTGGAAACTTCACTTTGGAGTTTCATTTTGCAGATTACATTAGATTGATTTGATTTATCAGAGAGTATATTTTCATCAGGTATCTTAGTTCGGGGTTATAAAAGCTATATTACCTAAACAACCTTATTCAGCAAAGTAAGAACATTAACAAACTTTTTGTTTTGTCTTTGTTTGGGTTTTGGCTGTAGTGAGATTGAATTTAGAAAGAAGTCCACCAGTCTATTTGTAATATACAGTAAAGGAACATTTAGATTGATTTCAGCGTCACGTTCCTTAATCAAATCCTCTCAGTTGTGTTTTGTGTTTTTCACATGCCTTTTCACATGCCATGCAAATGTAACATCTGTATCCAGTCACTGGAGGGAGCCATAGGCACATTTTCACTATATAACCGAGCACAGCTGGACAGTAGTAAAAGAGATTAATAGAAAAAGAAAAAATAACAAACAATGACTTTTATTACAATGGCTATAAAATATATGTTTGCTTTAATAAGAACTCCCTACATTTCCCCTCAGTTGTGTAAAAGACAGCAGTCTGTAAACTGTTTAAAATTAAAGTTTATTCTATATGTGATATGTTTAAATCACACAGGAAGTTGTTATTGCATCTATCTGGATATATGTACTGACTGGGTATGGAGGTTCTACCTCCACGCTTCTGATCGCTTCTGTCAGGTGTCTGTGTATGGACTACCAACAATGCTGTACTGTGGTGGACAGTGGTCAGCCAGAGCAGGTGAGGGATTATGTCGCTGCTCCCTTTATGATGTCATAAAGGGAGCAGCGACATAATCCTTACTCAGCCGTTCTGAGACTGGATTCTATAAAACAGTGGGTACACATCTGGCTCTTTATTCGTGTTAATTTTGGATAATGAGTGACCTTTAAAGAGTCAAAAGTTAAAATTGTCAAAAATAATTGTTCATTGACATTTATTTTTAAACATACATTCCAGGCAATCCAAGTACGATCAAGACTACATCTAATAACGGAGGCACTAGTTGTTGTTTTACTAAAATGGGATTTTATGTGTTTAAAAAGTCAAAAATATGACTAACTTTAAAAACTCAGCTCATCAGGAGTGAATTCTTCCTTATCTGACCTTTAAATAAGAAATAATTCTTCACAATAAATTCCCTGTTGTTAATGTCACGAGCTTTTTTGCTTCAGCTCTGAAACCTGGTCCCTTTTGGTCCAGCTGTACACTGTGTTTCTCGGGTGGTGACGTTCTTCTCCTTTCGATTCATCTGATGGAGGAGGAGCAGGAACAGGGCAGACACAAATAGAGACACTCCTGCCATGAGGAAAGCGGTCCCGTAATTATTCATCTTGTCAATGAAGTATCCTAAAAAGAAAAATACTATTATTATGAGCTCTTTTCAGCTTCTTCACAGTCAGTTAATTTTGATTCCTTTTTCCAGACTTTCCAAAAAACACTTAGATCCACATTGACCTGTTATTTTGTCTTCATTCATACAGTACGTGAACAAGAAATGAAGCTTAGGGAGGATTTGTTTTATCCTCATGCATTAAAGCCACTGCAATATAATTAGAACACTTTGATGAATCCTCAGCATCCGTCAAGTTGGCGCTTGATGATGCTCAAAATAATGAAGGGTACAGTAAATAAGTTAGACACTGGCTTCGTATCAAGGGGGCCATGTTAAGTTATAAATAGGACACCACTGACTATTTTTGTTTTCACTTAACTTTGATCTAAAGTTGACTTTATTTGAGGTCAGGCCTTTAGCAACATCCTAAATTTAACATTTACATGTGATGTCACTCGATTCCACATTTTTCAGGAAGGAGATGAATAGGAGGTGAGTGATGAATAAAGCTTTAAGTGAGTGAAGAAGGAATTAAATATTTCTTTGTTTTGTAAACATTATTATTACAGCAGGCTACTTGTAATCAGCTCCAGTTCACATAAGATAAAAATACGTTTGAACAGACAAAATGCCAAGAAGTGCCCTTTGACTCATAGAATGCTTTGACTGTGGAGCCAAAGAATTGCAGCCTGTCACACTCCAGCAACTCAAATTGTTCTTTCCGTGTTTTTGCTGCTACACTAAGAGCCTTCTTGGAAATACCATCAAATGAATCCAAACCACAATTAGCTCAGTGTGTACTTTCACAGGTTCACCAAGTACTTGCTGCAGGCAATTTTCGAAGACCGGAGACCTTTTCTGGCAGACGTGGCTGCATTGGGTTTCAAAAGTCGAGGTGGATGCTTTCCAGGCTGTATTTACTGTTATTGTTTAGGATTGGGTGTGAAAAGAGGTCTTAACCTCAGTAATCAGTGAAAAAAAAGACGCTGTTTTGTAGAACACACCGTGATGGGATTCAGGTTATGTCGGTTTCACACGAGGACAGAAAAGGTAGGTTTAGAATATCAGAGTTTCATTTTGAAGAACAAATAACATTTTTTTTTTTCAGATTTTAAACCATAAATTGTCCATAGCTACTGTCTAGAAAGTGTTAACAAGGATTTGTTAAAACACCAGCTCTGCTTTAGGTCTTCAGAGCAATTAAGCAACTCCAAGCTTTGGCTTTCAGTTTTGCTTTCTGACTTTGAACTGCTGAAGTTTTGGTTCTTTCACTGAACAACTTTCAACAGCTGCCGGCAGCTGTTTTCTGTGAAGAAGCTCTACGGAGTTCAATATCTGCCCAGCACCGACCCCCAAACAGCAAAAGATGAGTAACTAACAAGCTAGTGGAGCGTTCAGGAACTTAAATGAAACCTGACTTTATTGCTTTTGCCATACAGACTTTCTAAGCACACTTTTTTTACTGCTGCCACAGCTGACCTAAAATCAACCATAGCTTGCTATTTATACAATCTGAAGCCTGTTCCTGTTTTCCTCAGCATATACACAGCATGAATGTTGGCAAAGGTCACAAGAGGGAAATTCAGCGAGGGAGGGAAGAAACACAATTTAAGAGGTGAAAAGGAATCTTTGGAAAAATGGTCAACCATGAAATTAACTTGAATTTTTAGCCAGCTAAATGTAAAAGCCCAAAAATACATCGATTAATGTGTTAATAGAGCCTTGATAGGGACACATTGTCGTATCCTCACTGGCTGCCAGTTAGTGAATCAAAGGGAATTTGATTTCTGTTAAGGTGACTTAATCTTTCTCGCTCACCGGCGATGGGTGGTCCGAGCAGGCCTCCACTGCTGCGTATGAGCATGAAGAAGCCCAGCGCACTCCCCAGCCTCCTGACGCCCACCACCTCAGCCAGCACGGTGATGTGGACGGCGACTGTTGCGCCGAAAACCAGGCCGTAAGCCGCGCTAAAGGCGGCCAGCTCCGGGAAGGTGGAGGCCAGCGGGCAGAGGAGCAGCACGGCCCCCAGCAGGAACACGGTAACTGTCAGCTGCCACACCTGAACACAGGTTTGGGAAATGTGCCTTTATCCCGAAGAATTCTCACTGACGCCACTTGAACGGTTAAGCTGAACTTACCGTCGCCATCAGCCTTAGGTTTGCCACCCAGCCAAAAAACACTCTCCCAAAAAGGTCCAGGGCTGCAGAGATGGACATGAGAGTGGCTGCCTGGTACTCCTCAACCCCCTTACTGCGAGCGTAGGGAACCAGGAACAGAGCTGGGGCAAAGAAACCCAGCGCCGCAAACACCCCAAACATTGTGTAGACCATGAACCGAGCATTAGCGGTGAGGGTGAAGTCTACATAATGAAATATTTTCTTTTTCAACTCAGTCCTCCTATCGGTTTTCCTTTCAGGCTCTTCCAGGCTGTAGGTCCCATTGATCGTGCACTGAACAGACTCTTGAGATATGCTCTGCTCCTCCTCTCTTAGAAAGCTTGGTCCTCTCTGCTCCAGGCCTCCCTGCTCTGCATTTTCCTCACTGGCACAAGTTGCGGGAGTAGCGCCTGCTAGGGGCCTCAGCAGAACCCCACACACGCACAGGTTAAGCTGCAGACCCCCCAGGACCAGCAAAGCCCCCCTCCAGGAGAAGCTGTTAATCAACAGCTGGAACAGCGGTGTGAGGACAAAGGTAAGGACGCACTCTCCAGCACTGGCCAAGGCATTAGCCAACGGACGCCTCTTCTCAAAGTACAAGCCCACCATGGTGACCGTAGGGGTCCAAGTCAACGCGTAGCCCAAACCTACAGACACAAATGCCAATGAATATTGTATTTTGTGAGTATGCTCTTGTTGATACGCATGTTAGCGTCAACTACCGTTTAGGAATCCAACTGTCAAGTAAAGTTCAGTCAGGTTACGCGCAAACGCCCCAGTTATGACCCCTGTGCTGCAGATTAGTCCACCTGTTACCACAACAGAGCGATGGCCATAGCGAGCACTGAGGGCAGACCCAAGCGGAGCTGCAGAAAGACAGCATAGCAGACAAGAGAAAGAAAAGTTAGAATGAGCTTTATTGACGTAATTAACAGCCGGTGGCAAGTCCGGTTCAGTAGGTGCTATGTCATGAGAATTCACTAAATTTATACTAGAAAACAGTTGTGCTCATTACCCACAATGTGAATAGTAGCTACAGCGATAGAGGTGATCCACGATGTTGCCGTTGCTGTGGTTTCAAAGTACTGATGGATCTCAATGTAAAATACTCCAAAGGACTTGACGACCCCGAAGGTCAAACCGAAGACCAGGAAGCAGGAAAGCAACACAAACCAGGCGTAGCCACTGTCAGGGGCCGATGATGGTGCTGCAGATACTGCTGCCCTCTGGGGCTTCACTCGAGATGCCATGTTAATCTCTGACTTCAAAAATCTAGGGAGAAATTAGGAAGTTGGTTTAACCAGCAATAAGAAAATGTTTTAAACAAACACAGTAACATAATGACACGATGTGGGTTAAACTACTTTAGTATTCTTAGAGTTACTTTCTATGTTTTTATTTCATTTTACTACAAAAGTTATTATGTATTGTGTTATATGTATAATGTCAATAAATTGTTCATAATTGATTTATAAACTTTTTGTCATGGTCATGCTGGTGTCTGAGATGGCCAACCCACATGCACAGTTCAGGAGACAGACAGGTAGGTAAAACGGCGTTTTAATACAAAAACGCCGTGAAGGTACAGGCAGGGGTCAAAACCAGGTGGAGCAGGCAAGCGGATTGTCAATAGGCAGGCAGTAAGGTCAGACAGAACAGGCGAGGCTATGGTACAGGTAAATACATCACTCCCAGAGCCCTCCATGTCGATACGGTCGCATACGATGTCGCACAGGTGTTCGATGGACCCTGAAAGTCTGGATGTGCCCGGTGAAACTCCAGAATAAGGTTGCGGTCCAGGATGTTCTTCGAGGAGACCCATGAGCACTCCTCTGGACCGTACCCCTCCCAGTCCACCAAGTATTGAAGGCCTCGCCCCCGACATCTGTAGTCGAGGAGTGTCTTGACCATGTATGCCGGTGTTCCACTTATATCTAGCTTGTGACTGTAACATGGTTCGCTGCACCCAAAGCCAGGTGTGGCGACAACGTAGTAACAAAGCGTGTGCATACGGTACCTGTACCTCCCTCTCCAAGGAAGGGAAAAGAGGAGGCTGAAACCCGCAGGCGCATTGGAACAGGGTAAGACCAGTAAAAGCACAGGGCAGCATATTGTGCGCAAACTCTACCCATACCAACTTCTGCAACTAGGTGGCCAGGTTCTGGGACGCCAACAGTCACAGCCCGGTTTCCAGCAGCTGGTTGGGCTGCTCTGTTTGGCCGTTGGTCCTCGGGTGGTACCCTGAGGAGAGACTGGTCTGGGCTCTGATTAAGGAGCAGAACTCCCTCAAGAACCTGGACACAAATTGTGCACCTTGATCGGACACGATGTCCTTTGGGAACCCGTGCAGCCGGAATACGTGTTCCAGTCACCTGGGCCGACTGTCCCGGCATCATGATCTTTGACAGAGGGTCTGGTTTGCCATTACTGGACCCTGGACGATATGAAAGGTGAAAGTAAAATTGCCCGAAAAACGACGAGCGGGCCTGACGTGAATTTAGCCGCTTCTTATGATCTGTATACACTAAAAGGCTGGTCTGCCCCCTCTGGCAAGGCCCCCTTCACTGCTAGTAACTCCCGGTCATCAAGGTAGTTCCTTTCTGCTGGGGAGAGCTCACGCGACATCCGTCCATCGTCCGTCGGGTCTCGCTGGGTGATAACTGACCCAATCAAATCAATTAAATCAAATATCTTTATTGTCATTGTATGTCGTACAAAGTTGAAATTACAGTGCAATCATTTCAGTGGAATAAAATGGTCATAATAAAAAAAACAAACTGCTAAATAAGACAATATAAAATCAATCCCCATGTTGGAAGCATCCCCATGTTGGAAGCATGGTAGCCTCAGATTGATCGCGCAGTCGTGCGGCCAGTGAGGAGGAAGGGAAGTCGCTTGCTGTTTGTTGAATACAGGCCATAGGTCGTGATAGCACTCAGGTACCTGATCTAAGCAGATGTCCTTTAGAGAGACCCTCGGTCACCGTCGTCACAGCCTGATGGTCTGGGGATGGCTGCTTTCGGTGAGAGGTCCGATCACACTCCTTGCCCCACTCTTCGATCTCCCCAGTTCAGGCAAGGATTATGCAGACGCAACCAGGCGTGGCCGAGAACTATGGGATGATAGCAAGCAGCGACAACGAGAAACTCCTCAGTGTGGTCGTCCGGGGACGACAGAGAAACCGGTGCCGTGTGGTGAGTAACCTTCCACAGGCGGCGCCCATTTCATGCAGTGGTCTCCAGGGCCAGAGAAATGGGAGAGGTGGCTACACCTAGCCATTCGGCTAGATTGGCGTCCATCAAACTGGCATCAGCCAATAAAGTCAATTAATACAGGCTGTTGAACTGACTTGGGGCGGCACGGTGGTGCGGTGGGTAGCACTGTCGCCTCACAGCAAGAAGGTTCTGGGTTCGATTCCCGGAGGCGGACCTCGTGCCTTTCTGTGTGGAGTTTGCACGTTCTCCCCGTGTTTGCGTGGGTTCTCTCCGGGTTCTTCGGCTTCCTCCCACAGTCCAAAGACGTGCATTAGGTTGATTGGCCTCTCTCCATTGCCCGTAGGTGTGAGTGTGTGTGTGTGTGAATGGTTGTCTGTCTATGTGTTGCCCTGCGATGGACTGGCGACCCGTCCAGGGTGTACCCTGCCTCTCGCCCGTAGCCAGTTGGGATAGGCTCCAGCACCCCCGTGACCCCGCACTAGGGAGTAAGCGGTTAAGAAAATGGATGGATGGATGGATGAACTGACTTGGTTCCTGACTGTGGTTAAAGAACGTGCAGAGGAATTATCACAAATAGTAAGACTCACCACCAACCTCCGTCTTAATGAAGTCCGGCCTTTTACTGGGTTTCCAACAAAATGGCCTATCTGGCCACACGAAATACATAGGCCTAATTCCCGCCGTCTTCTCCACTCATCGCCCGTAAACCGGGCACGACAGAACTGCATCGGTTTCTCGGCACCAGGGGGCGCCGGGATAGTGTGGCGCTGCGTAGCCTGCGAGAGCGCGGGCGTCTCTCGCCTCATCGTGGTCCGGAGGGAAACCTGGCTGGCGACAAACGTTCCGTCGCGTGTGTCTCCCTCTCCCGTCGGCCGCCGATGAACGTCTCACGCTCGTTGTGGCTTAACCTGGATGGCGCGAGCGATTAGGTCGTTCCGTTTCCTCGGTCGATCGCGAGCCGCCAGACAATCGTTCACTCGGCGCGGGAGACACTGGATGAAGACGTCAACCAAGCGCCGTCGCGTCCCATCCTGCTTCCGCAGCCAACGTCCGACATTCCACGGCGTACCTCGCCGCGCTTCGTCTCCCCTGCTCAATGCGGACTAACCTCTGCGCCGCCTCTCGTCCGGGTGTCACCTCCTGGAAAATCTGCTTCAATGCGGCGACGGTGGTCATGCAGGACGATCGGCCCAAGACTCGGCCAGGTGTGTGACTGCGTACGCCACCTTGGCTCTCTCTGTGGGGAAATCTGTAGCGTGCAATTCGAATTGGATTTCACATTGCGTAATGAACGCACGACAGTCACCTGAAAAGTCCCAGAAAAGCGCTGCGGTGCTCCAAGTCGCCCCGCCGGAGACGCGGCAAACGGAATGGGTTCGGTGGGCACCACAACGGCGCCGGCTGGTTCCGCCGCCTAGCTAGTCGTCGGTGCGGGATGCTCAATCGGTGGATCCTCCCCGGGATCTTCCGGTGTTCTGGGGCGCGCCAGGTGAGTGAGCTCCGTCCACACCTGCTCCTGGCGCGCAGCGCCGCGGGCAAGATCTAGCGCTGCGGCGGTGGTTCGTGGGCCAGGAAGGTGGTTCGCATAAGCTCAAAGCTGGCTGGGCCCGTGTTTGGCCAGATCGCACTGTCACGGTCGTGCTGGTGCGTGAGACGGCGGACCCACATGCACAGCTCAGGAGACAATCAGGTAAAAGGGCGTTTTAATACAAAACCAGTGGCGTGCGCCGAGGTTCATGGCTGATGAGGCACTGACTTCTCCAGAGTCAGACTTACAGTAAAAGAGCTTAAATGAGTATCTTTATGTTCACTATGGGCAAACACAATTACTTTAATTATAACAAAGGAACAGAGGGGATCAAACAGTGATACTGGTTTTACTCACTTAAAACAGAACGTTGACTTAAAAAAATACCACAGGACCTAACACACGTATTGTACAATGGACAATGACATGAGACTTTGCTTTCTCTTAACACTGCCTTATTTAGTTAACACAGCACTCGTACTTTCAGTTAACACAGGACTGCGAATCAACACATAACTTTGACTTTACTTGACTTAGAAATCTAAGCTGGTGTCATCAGTTATCTTTTAAAAAACTTGTGGTCTTAGTTTTATATATTTTATACAATATCCCGTGTTAGTCTAGACGTTATCACAAGTACAGTGTTTTCGGGTGCACCAGTCCGTTTGAAAGGAGCGAGTTGTCTTCGGTCCCGTAGTTTGAAGAAAACCTTTAAACTCCGGCGTTGGTCTTCCATCAGTTATGAGCTTTTGTTTTGAAAATGTCTTAAGACGACTTGTATAATCCTCCTCCATCTTGAAAGTTGGGAAAGAAGCTAACTGCGTTTATTTGCTAACTCACTGGAGCAGCGCCAACGTCACTGGCGCGAAGAGGCGTCTGACAAAAAAACAAACAAAACAGAATCGCCTGACAGCAGCAGCCAAACACCTGTCGGCTTCCGTAGAGGCTACTTCCAGTCTTGCCTTATTTCGAGTTTTCTTTGCCCGTTTTTGCGCGATCAAGGAAGTAATTAAGTCAAACAGACATCGATAAATGCATTAATGGCCTTGTAGAAAGTGACGGTAAAGAAAAAATTCTGCATTTTGTTGGTGACAAGCTGTCAAACAGGAAGCGATCGCTCCACGTATTAACCCATAGAATGACGGCTCGAGAATGGGAGCGGGAGCCCTGGGCTAAGGCTCGGCTCGTTGATGCCTCTTCTCGCGTTTCTCCCCATATTAGGGCCGGAAATGTGCATATTCAGCAATTTTACTGTAATGTTAATAAATTTTAAAAAATGAAAAGGAAAAAGGAAATACATTTATAACACAGATCAGTGTACAGATATTGATTTCTATTTTATGTTATGTATTCATATTATGACAATAAAACTGGAAATACACATGAAAACCCCAGATTATGACACTTTTACTTTATTCATTTAACGAACGTATGTCCAGGTTCACAGTCCAGTCACAATTGATGATTCATTTACATCATCCAGCGACTGTAGAATACTAAACAGACAATCTAGTAGAGCTACTGTTTTTCTAGTGTTAATTCATAAAAGTACGTTTTTAGTTATTTATTAACAAGAAAATGAAGTTCATTCCAAAAGACTGTTAACTGGTATGCTCAACAGGAAGGAATCCATAAAAAGTTGAACAATAAATAGGCAAGAATTCCCAAAGTAAGAGTAAGAGTTATCATGCATGGCATGCAAAACACACAATAATAATCAAGCTTTATAGATTCTATTTACAAAGGATTTCCAGCCATACCTGTAGGTCAGCTCTCCTGCTTGGTGGGGTTTCAAACACTTTGAGGGCTGTTTTTTGTCACATGAGAATGTGGCCTAACGGTGGTCGTGTGACGCACGTGGGCAAAGGAGTCGCATGCCTGAGAAGCACTGTTCAGAAAAAAAACTGGTGTCATGCTCAAGGGTTCAACGGCCACACTCAGACAATATGTGACAGAGTGAGCAGGAACCTAAGACAGATAACAGCTTGTTGAGTAAAAGCTTAGTGAGGACATTCAAGTCTAGGTTCAGTTTCATCATCTGCTTTCTAGGATCGTGTGTGCGTGTGTGATTATGAGTCAAAAGTGCAGGAGCGTAATCTTATCTTGTGTTTGACACTATGTGTTCGCTTCCACTATGTATTTAGAAATGGGGATAAATCCTCAACACACTGTCGCAGCTCTAATTCTGTGCTCAAACACATGACTTAGCGGATGACAGCTTTCTTTTCATGCAAGGCAGGATCATTCTCCGGACAGAGGCAGAGTTGGCAGCAGGCGAACAGTCAAAGTTCAAAGACAACGTCCAAGAATTCAGGCAGGAATCAATCATACATCAGGGAATCTAAGGAACACACAGCAAAGTCTGGCTGAGGTGGAAGAGGAGTAGACTGATAGACACGTGTACTACAGTACATGGGTAATTAGCAAAACAGCACAGGATAATGAAAGAGCCAGGAAGGTGGCGACTCAGTGCGACGCCGATAAACAGTCCTTCCACAATATTTGCATCTAAGGAGTTTCAACTCTCACTCAGAGGAAAGTGGCCGTATGCTCATGGTGCCTTTTGCACAGGAGGGAAGTTTTTGTGACTCAGCTTTTGTAAATAACCCAATGCTGTGGGGTTATTGGGCACCAGCCACGCTGTGGATGTTAATGTCAGCACCACTACCACCTTTGTTTAGTCTAGAAGTGACGACGACGGTCAGGAGGGCACCACGCTGAGGTCCTGTCCACACCCAGAAGCTCCATCCGAGCTCAGACGCACATACCTGTGTTGTAGAGAATCATAGTATTAGGCAGGTTCATCTGTGAGGTTTGTGTAGTGTTGTGTAGATTGTGTGTCTTAACCAAAACACTAATGACATAACTATATTTGTTTCTAACAAAAACTAATTCTATGATCAAGCTGACACCTGAGACAACCTTCTGCCAGCCAGCACAGCGAGACGCTCACGAAGCAATAAGCTTTGTGGGTGGTGGGTGATCGCGGGCCCTTGGATGCGTCTGATGGAATCTTTGACAGTTATTGTGTCAGAATCTGACACAAGGAGATGCTGCAGGTTTGTTTGAGGGGATGAAGCTCAGACAGCTTTTTAATACTTACTAAACTATGAATCTGAGTCAAAGAAACAAACACTATTTTTCTATTCTATTCTATTTTTAACCCTGTAATAAAACACATTTCGTAGTCTTAATTATTACAAGTGCACAGAATATTACAGCAAGGACAAACTGGTAATAAGGAAGAAATAAAAACAATGCATGTTTACATGCTCGAGAACTATCACTATTTCACTGCAGTGTAACATTCACTTCCTCATTAGCAAACAGCGAAGGATGAACATTATCCAAAATACGACAGGACATTTTACAGTCAGATGGCTCCATTATCCCACAAACGGCTCAGCGAGTGCTTGATGAATGGTCTTTAACAGAGTTTTTGTCGCACAAGCTGCCAATAAACTTTTGGAAAATATTAATTTGGCTTTTGAAGTGCCACTTTTATGGTGAACAGACCGCTAACGGTGCCGAAGTGCGACTGACTTACAAAGCCAAGTTCATGGTGTGTGGACTATGAGTCCTGAGTCTGCAGAAAGACGTTTTTAAAGGGCAACAAATAATAATAATAAAAATAATAAGACCTCCGTCATCACAGGCAGATCAGCTGTGTTTGTTCATGAAATGCTTCCCAGAGAACTCGAATGCCTCAAATTAATAAGTGCATAAACTAAATGAATACAAACAAAGTGTAAACAACACAACCTAAGAATACAGAACCATCAAATAAAATTGGCCAGTTAAAAAATAAATAAATGTTAAAGCATCAAGTTGAGGTGTGTGTTCTTTAAACTCTCCTTTTTCCTCTGCTTGAGCTTGGAACTAAAGACTGAAGATCTTTTTCTGACGTCTGGCGTTACCGTTTTAGACAGAGCTAAACATTCTGGATAGCTTATGTCTCTGGGCTTATTTCAAAAGGTAAATTTGCTTTCAGGATTAAAGTTTGCATTTGGTGTTCAGATCAGTGCATTATAGATTCCTCACGGGTGTTCGAATAACAATTAAAGATTCATGGGCAGGGGCGCTAAATTATAAATCTATGACGGGGATGACTGCGAGGGTGGACTGGTAGCATAGGTGGACAGCAACACCTCCTGAATAATGAATGTGTGCTGGTGAGGCCTGACAGAGTCCAGACTCCTCAGGTTTCCTGGTACCTGACCTCAGGTCTGTTACTGCAGCGGGGGCTCGTTTTGTCCGCGCTGATGCACGACGCTAAACAAACAGAGGAAATAATGTCGTTTATTTCCTTCCTCTAATTTATTCATGCCCACTCACAGTCCTACAGTGGTGTTGCATTACCTTAAATATTAAACTATTAGATCATAAAACTTTTATTCCAGCTTGTCGCAGGCAAACGGAGAGCATTGCCTTCAGTCAGTGTTTATGTGAAGCTGAACTGGATAAATTAAAGGTGTCTTTCTGGGAATTTCAGCATCCTGGTTGGGAGAAGAACTTTGCTGACTAAACCTTTGTTGTTTTTAGTGCTCGTGGTTCAGTGTTTTAAACAGCACAACAAGTTAGTGATGCAATAACTGTGAAATACAGTAGGTCCTTGTGTGAGAAGAAAACTGGGCGATTGCGCTCTCTGGCGCTCCGTGGTGTCTCCAGTGGGAACCACTTGTGTTGCAGACATGCTAGTTGTTAGTATGTATGTAGTATGTAGACAAAGCTGACATTCACAGCTAGTGAGTTGGATGGACTAAAGCTCTTTGAACAAATTAAATCCAGGTGATGTATGAATGTGGAGGCAGACCCTGGAATCACTCCCAGGGTTTGTAAAATAGCTTCTGTAAAGAGTTGAACTGAGAATTCAGTGACCTGGATTTCTCCATCTCTAACTGGTTATGCAGCAGGTTTGTGTCGACTCAGCTAATTCAAGGCAGAACAGTTCAAGGTGCAGTGGTATGAACAGTAGCTGTAGAGGCTTTTCTTGTTGTACCTCAGACTGAAATGAGAACTCTTGGGTTTCTCTAGGTGGTGGTGGTGGTGGTGGTGGTGGTGGTGGGGGGGGGGGGTAGGGCTGCAATGGAGGCCGTGTACAACAAGCCGCCTAGTTTCACCCATAAAAACTAATCTGACGCCTTCATGTAGCGCAGAACTGAACCGCAGAGTTCTCAACCGCAGCTGCTACATCTAACACTACTAGAGTCTCTGTCCAGCCTTTAGCTGACATATAACAAATAGATACTCTTTGCATCACACGGCTGCGACCGCAGCGTAACCACGGGTCATTGGAGCCTTGGCTGCTCGGTGAACTGAAGAAGCGCTGCCCTCTAGCTGCGCATTCATAATGAAGGCAGATCCGTAAGCGCAGCCGGCAGGGAGCGACGGCACCGTTGGGCGAGACCCTGAATACCGATGCGCCACGAACGCGTCCAACGGCCACTTACACATGAACCACAGTAATTGGCACCAAAGCTAACAAGCCTGTGCGTGCGTGTGTGTATGTGCGTGTGTATGTGCGTGTGTGCGTGTGACGCAATCAGACAAGGTTATGTTCAAAAGATGTGGTGTGTTGGTGTTTCTCACAGCCTGGAACCCGTCGCTCTCTGATTAGTTACAGCTCATCTCTGTGTGTCTGTCTCATCTCAGATTTGTTCTTTTCTGATTCCTGTTGGAGGTTTGCCACGGACACACAAGCATGCACACACACGCACTCACACTCACACCCTTCATGAATAAGTAGGATGGTGATTTGAGTGATCTTTCTTTTTCTCCACCTCTTTTTCAAATCGTCAATACAATGTAAAAATAGAAATGCAGAAATGTGGGAAGGTCTAAAACTCCTTAATGTTGCTTCCTGACGGAGCTCTTTTGGTCCCTGATGATTTCATTAGGCGAACTTTGAAGCTGAACAGAACAGCTGCTTCCCGGGCCAAAGAGAGTTCAGTGATGTTTCTGGGTAGTCGTCTTTCAGCCTCGTCGAGTCCTGTAAAACTGGCCCTCGACGCCGTCCGCACCCTTCTTCTAGAACTGCGGCTCAATGGGCTTTTAACATTCAGCCCTGCTTTAAACCCCACTCATGTAGCAACAGCAGCCCACGCACGCTGCAGCTGCAGCGCTGCCGCAGCGCCCCCCACATCTGCTCGCAGACGTCCTCCCAACGACGTTCAGTCGGCCTTGTTTTAGCTGAGTGCGACTTCTCACCAAGAAGTCGGGAGCGGGAGCGAGGGAGGGGAGGAGCGCTCGCTTCAAGCAGAGACAGACAGCGCTGCGAGAAAATCTGCAGACACACGCACGGGCGCACGCTTGGTAATGCCCCGAGTGGAAATAGATTTAACCTTTTTAATATGGATAACCTTTAATCCACGAATCAGGCAGTTCTGTGCCTGAGCAGGGACAGGTGTGTTGATAATGACCCCCTCCACACCCACACACACACAAACACACAAACACACACACACACACACACACACACACACACACACACATGTGTAACACGGTGTGTCTATGTTCCCCTTCTAAGCAGTGACAGCACGGCCTGCTTTATTTTCCACACTCTGGCGATCCTTCCCTTCCCATCCCAGCATCCCCCCCCCCCCCCCCCCTCCTGCCCTCCACCTCTGCTTCGGCGCTTCAGCCTTAACTCGCCTCTCTGTGGCACGCTCCCAGAAAGCACAGGTGTGTGTGTGGGCGTGCCCAGATGGCGGTGTTGTTGTTGACGGAGGAGACGGCCAGCTCGCTCGCTGCACACGGGTCGTCCACCGGCACCGGCAGACCTTTTCTAAATCTAGCTACAGGGGGACTGGGAATGAGGGTTTGTGTTGATGTGTGGCGATTGTACAGATTAATATATTGGTTGTAATGATGAATCTATGATAAAAAAAATCTAAATAAAAGTAACTACTTTTGATTTGTTTCCGCATGACTAGCTTATGAACCGGTTCAGCATCAACCTGTCAACACCACAGTCAACTGAACAGCACCGGGAAAAAGCAGCCTAGTGTTTTCCAAAAGTTGAAATGTAAAAACACAACAATCCCCACCGGATACGAAACCTACATTAAACATTCAACGGGTTGAACGCAATGGGGTAAAAAAAAAGGCTTCGTCTCACCTGTTGACACTGAGCCTCCAGGAGCGAGGTGTAACAGAGGGAGGATACCAGGAAGTGCACACGTTTTTACAGGTAGATACAGGAGGGAGGCATAGCTGGGAGCCAGTGGCTGGGATTGGATGCTGCACGATTACACGAGGGGAGGCCTTCCTCTGCTGGGATCATCCCTGCTGTCTAATGGCTAAACAGAGGTTATGTTGGAAAAAGGCAACATAACCAGTGTAGGATGTTATGTTACAGTATGTGTGTATAAAAACTGCATAACAACAACACATGTATTCTATTTATTAATTTAAATGATAAATGATTGCCCTGCTTGTACAGTAGCCATGCTTTCTTAGGTCCTGGCTCCTGGTCTTTAAATGTTGTTTAAAGGAATGTCTTTTGTGCTTTTTCCCTTCCGTCATTAAACTCTCTCCGTGTGCCACCTCTGGGTGTCCTTGGCTCCGTAAGTTAATGTATTGATGCAATAACAGCATATAATGAGGGACTGTGTGGGCTGACCCGTCATTATTCTTGCAGCTACCTGATCATTTACTCACCTGAGGCTTCAGGCTCTGTCAGCGAAATGCTAATGCTGCTAAAAAGAGGTTGTTTTGCTGTCTTCATCTTAGTTGTAGATGTTTTTCCGTTTGTCGATGAAACCTGGCCATTGTGTAATCATCATCATCATCATCATCATCAAGACAAGCCAAACTGTTGTTTGTCTAGGATATTTAAAGGGTTTCAGGAAGAGCTTTACGACTGAAATAATGAAGCACTTTACCTCTGAACTATCACAGAAAATGCTTATAAGCACCCAGAATAATATCCTGAAATTCTCCGCTTTCAGAGCAGCAAGAGAAAAGCAAAGTGACGGCGGAGGCAGTCGGACAGAGAGGGCAATTTTGGCCATTTTGTGACCATTAGGGTAGAAACCTATCAAGAGTGATGGCTTACGTGCCTCAGCTGTGTGACGTCACTCTGAACCCAGAGCTTCAGAGCAACTTCGACAGATTTTGCATACACACACATAGAAATGCTTTAAATGCAAATGATGTACACAAGTATAGCGCTGCCACTGCAGACAAATTTTAATTCACATCCAGTAACGTTTGCGAGTCTCTTGTTTCTAATTGTGTAATTTCTCCCGCTGAGCTGCTCTTCGCCGCCATTGTTCTGAACAATAACCTTGTGGTGCACGACTCCAGAATAATGATTCAGGATGAGAATCCACCTGCAGGGAAGACTCCTGTATCCAGCGTAGCCTTCAAAGGCCTTTCTCCGGCTCCGCTGAGCTTTTCCCAGGCGCTTCCTCCACGTGTGTGTTCACCTCCTATGTGTTCATGTGGCGTTTGGTTTCAGCGACTTGGCTCATTGACATGAAGCGGACAAGAACTCAAGGACTTATTCCAAGTCCAAGCACAGTTTGGCTCATTATGAGGTTGAAAAATGTGCACGGCTTCAGATAAGGGGCCAGAAAAACAGTGGCATCCTCGCCGATATCTTACCCATGGCTGTTTCTGCAGCTCTCCTCGTGTCTGTCATCTGTTTTCCTCCTGATTTACAGCTCTGTCAACCCCCCACACCACTTTTAATTTCCCCTCCGTACTTAGCTTTCATAAGACACATCAGGAAAGTAGCCCAACAAAGCGGCGTCTCCTCCTCTTTTCATTGACACACACACACACACACACACACACACACACACACACACACACACACACACACACACACACACAGGTCATACGACCCACTTAATTGATTCCCATGTCCCTACAGTGTGTGTTGGCAGATTGCACCACGGATTTTCTTTCTTTCTTTCTTTCGTTCGTTCTTTCTTTCTTTCTGTTCCATTCCTTTAAATTAGTGAGAAGCAACGCTCCACGACTCCTTGAAGACTTGTTCACTGATTAGGTTCTGCATTGGCAGTCAGAGCCACGCTCTTCCAGTCTAGATGGTGCGATACAGCCTCCATAGGGGCTGCCATTCTGAAACCCTTTGTCCATGTGCTTTAATGGGATTCACGTCTTATCACGGATCTTGCGATGTGCATCCTCCCTGATGCACAGCAGAGAGAACAAAGAGACTGATGATATCTCACAAAGAACTCAAAGAATCCCTAAATGGTGGTTAGTTTGACCTTCACAGGACATGAAGAAGCCTTTTTCTGTAATCTTCTCTAACCTCAATTAACTGTTTAATAACAATATTGTCACTACAGGTGCAGTTGCAGTGAAAGACCTGTCCCTCCCACTTCTACTGCCACCTGTCTCTGCACAAACACACGGCCTGTGCTTTATTAAACCTTCATCAATCTGGGGGGAAGAACACTTAGCTCCTGTTTAGCTGCAGCTGCTGATGCGGCGTCAGTATATATATGTAGAATGAAAGTAAAGCTTGTTATGAATATTAAACAGCTTAAACTCCCTTCCCGCGGCTTCCAAAGTTGTTTGGGGGAGGGGGTTCAACATCCGACCAGGCTCAACCGGATCCTTCGGTTCACACTGTGGGCTCCAGTATGAGCTACACACATGGAATTTCAAAAGGGACTGTTTGACATTTGGGAGAAATATGCTCATTTGCCTTTTGTTTTTCTTTTTCTGCCGTGAGTTATTCCAGCCGTCTACCAGAAGCCCTAAAGCTCAATAATTAATGTGATATTGCTCTCAGATATTGTTTACCTTTGGCTGAGACCAGGCTGGTTGTTTTCACTTTTTATGCTAATCCAAGGTAACCAGCTCCTGGCCCCAACTACCTTTTGTAGTTTCCAAGTGTGACATTTTGGAAAAAGGAATTTAATGATTTCATTCCTGATCAAGCAAGTGTTGACTTGTGTTGCATGACTGATGCACTCTAATGTGATTGGTTAGAGCTAAAATCAACTGAAAATACTTTTTCCCCCATGCAGAATGGTCCCAGTGTTAAAAGTTGGTTGCCATATTTAGATGACAGTGTGTGTAAATGTAAAGACCATGTAAATGACCTAAGGAGGCATTCAGCTCTGACCAAAAACATTTGAACTATTTATCTTCATGTCAGGTAATAGAAGATGGCTGACAGTGATGAGTGGAGGCGTTCAAATAGATCCTGAAACCCTGAGACACTTCTGAGGATGAAGGACAGAGAGTCAAAGCATGTGAGAGGGGTCAGACTCTGAACAGGGTTCCAGGTTATTTCAGAACCTTCCTAATAGACTTCTCAACCAAACAGGGGACTCTAGCTTCTGCTTCAGCTGCCATTCTGGCTGATAGACCAGTACCATCAGTGGTGTCCCTCCTTGTTCATGTATTAGCCTACACCTGCCCACGATATCCAGTGCACCTCCAGGACCAACTTAAGGATAATGTGGAAGCCAAGCCAGTAGCAGCCCAGCATAGAGAGGTCACTTATGGATTTCATGTGCACGTGAGTATGGATTGAGAGGAACTGATACTGGACTTGCTCTAGATGAAAAGGAAAAAGGGCTGATGGGCGATTGAGTCCAGTGAGGAGTCGAGTGTCCAGTGGCGTGAGAGAGCAACATGGTGGCAATATTCCCTGCATGGTTTAGGGAAGATTATGTGCACATGGCTGAGGAGTAGTGAGTGTAGCTGTGCTAATGAGGGTCACACAAACACACCTCACAAGTGCACAGGCAGAGCACAAAATGATTTATCCACGGAGCACAGCAACAGGTTTCAAAGGTCCAGAGGCAACAGAGACTTCCACAGACAGACGAGACAAAGCTCAGGGTCAGAACTCAGAGACGTTTAGCAGCGAGGGCCAATGAGTGGGTGATCTTTAATGTCCAAGCGCATCCACAGTGATGACAGAAGATCAGAAACACTCGGACAAAGGAGGACAAAGGGATACGAGACTAGTCTTGAGAAGAGATATAGATTTGTGTCTCCAGCTTCCGTTAGATGTGCCTGTGCAACAATCTGTGACTCAATCTGTCTCTGATTCACGTCCTTGTCAAACTCCTTGAAGTCGACTTTTTCATCAGCAATAAAACGATTCTATAAGTCACTGAGTAACCAAATTACTGGCTGTTCAATCATAATGCTGGAGGGAGAGAGTGAGATGATGATGATTAAAGAATGCCGTGAGGTGTTTCTAGAACATTACAGTGATAAGATGCAGGCGAACATCTGCTTTTTGGGCTGGTGAGTCTCACTCCATCACAGCCTCACAGGGCGTAGTTAGAACCGCATGCTCTGTAGTTAGGCGCGTTTGTGCGCTCCTCACCATCACAGCTGCAGCCTCAAAGGGCTTCCCGACGCCCACACCACGGGAACAAGGAGCGCACGCAGTGACCGCTTTAGCCCTTGGACTCTCAATGAGCAAGAAAACTCCCACCTAAACCTCGGCGTCCGATACGAGTAGGCGTGAGACGCAGAGCGTTTGTTTGCAGCCACGGGAAACAGATAGAGACAGATGCAAGGCACGCCTCTGCTGACTTTTTAGGAAGAAACCGGGCATCGCCACATTTAATATGGATGGGCTGTTAATATAAAACGTTGCACTTCCTGAATAATAACCTGGTTGTGGTTCCAGGTGAGCGAATAAAAAAATAAAAGAGAAAGAGAAAGAAGAGGATTCAGGCCACATGAACAATGTTTCATCTGATATATGAACCAATGATAAATCTTCACGGCATGTACGATTAGTAGTTTGATTTACATGCACAAACCATTTACCCCGATGGTCATCAAGTGTTTTGTAATTTGAAAACGGTTGCAGTGTTTTGCTAATTAAATGCAGTAATGAAGCTTAATAACCTCATAATAGAACCTCCATTTGTTTGTGTTTAGTATTTCAGTGGCTGCCGTCCAGTAATAGTCAGTTCAAATCAGTAAGTGATTCATTTGTGTAAATATAATATGAGGTTGAAATGATTATATCATTAATGTTCACCCGGCCTCTATATAATCATCTACACTATGTAAATATGTTTGTTGGTGTATTTCTTGTGGTTTAGAGCCATAGTCAATTCTTCCCAATTCAATAGCCTCATATTTCGTATGTTTAACCACACGACTGTTTCCTCATAATCGCTCTTTATTTAAATACATAAAAAAGGCATATGAGATGTTTTCGCTCCTGTTAGTGTGAACAGTTTTCTCTAGTGTGAGGTTTATCAATAGGTGCTCTATGACACCAAATCCAATTGTCTGAACAGCTCTAAGCTTTGTTGTTTATGTGAAGGCACATTACTGTATCTCCATAACTAGTTTTAGAATTATCATCCAGATAAATGACTGTGAAATAGTGCCCATACTGTTGGCTATAGTATCTGGTTACTGGTTATAGTATGAGTGCACTTCAAGTACACAGATGGGTAATAAAGTGGAACCGATATGAAGGCCTGCATCACTCAGACCTATACACTAACGCAACCATATGTTACAGCTACATATCCAATTACAAATTCCACTCCAGCTGTAAATCTCATAGATGGTGAGAAAGTATATCAGATGCCATAATTACACCTAATGCGATTGCAGGGGACACGCTGGGATTCTGGGGCAGAAAAACAAAAGTATAACCAGCTAAATCAAAATTAAATCACCGAGATGATGTTGAGTTGCAGGCAGCAACCCGTTTGCCTGTGGGTCTTCTAATCCCATCTTTAATCTAGATTACGTCCACATCTGGCACATCCCCGCTTGCCTCCACATCATTTTTGGGACCCATCATGCGTTCTTCTCAGAAAAAGGACGGCCCCGCCCGCTTCGGAGGCCACCCCAGGATTTCACGGAGTCCGAGAGGATTGGTCGGACCCAGAGGTGATGTTTTCGCACGGAGCTGCTAATGTACAAGCTGCAGATTCTGCAGAGCGCCGCGGTCTCACCACGGGCCGATGTAAGACGAGGATTGTCCCATAATTGTTGTTCACAGAATACTTATCTCTGCGAGTCGGGCTCACACGTTTGTTTCTGTTTCGTCTTTTCTCAGAAATGCTCAGCCGTGGGACTCTGGCTGAGCAGCCTAAAGAGATTAGACTGTCATACTCAGAACAAAACCACAAAAAAAAGAAACTGCAGCCAGAAAATGGATTTCTCCCAGATTACTGGAAGAGCTTTTATTTGCAGCGTTGCAAAGTACATTTAAGTACATTTCATGGTTGTTAGCGTTCATTTTCTCTCGCTCGCACAGACAGCCTCAAACACTCTTGATCTCTCCTTCCTTCATTTTCTCATCAGTTGATTAAAAAAATTGGAACTGGAACACAACCATAACCGCAGCATCGTCAAACAGTTCATAACGAACCCAACGCCTTAGAGTCCAACTATGCAAACATACATGAGGAACTAATTAATATACATCTTATACGAGCCAAACCTACCATTTGTTAATATGTTTTCTCATAACATGGCTTCAAGCTTCTTAAAAGTAAACTAAGAGAGGAGCACTTATGATGCTTTTCATGGCAGAAAAGTAGATGATATGGTATGAGACGCATACTGAGATCATACCGTAGGCAACATATTGAACCGTAGTAAGAGTAAAACTAAAGGTTGCTGTTGATCTTATCAGTGTTTTCACAGTGGAAGGAAAAGCAACTTTGGATTGCATATTGCATGTTTATGGAAGCAGCCAGTTAATAATATTGCTGCGGAGGCTTCGTGGTCAGACACAGTCTGCACCATCCAATTTAAAGGGTTCAAGTCTTTGTCAAGTCAGTTTCTGTGGAGTCCACAGTGAGACCGTTTGCACTCGGAGCAAAAGGAAAGCTATTTGTTTATTGTCCTTCACAGATGCCTTCACAACCGCGTGGGGGATGTGGCCTTTCAAGAAATAGGCGTCAGGACCTCAAAACGCCGCTGCCGGAAGGCTGTGATTGTTATTTCCTGCAGCCTGGCCACCTTTTCCCAGCAAAGCCAGAGACTCCAGCGAATGAACACTATCTTTCTCCACACACTTTCCCAGTCCAGCTGGAGCTGAGTCCTCCGCCGCTCCCTCGCCCCCGCCCTCCTGCAGCTCCCCCGAGGCGGCAGCGGCGGCGGCGGCGGCCGCGCACTCCTCCTTGAACAACCGGTCGTGCTCCATCTTGAGCTCCTGGTAGGAGCGCGAGAACATGTGGAAGATGGAGGTAGCGGGAAAGGCCATGATGAGAATCCCACTGAGGATGCTGCTCAGCGCTACGACCTGTCCCGGAATGGACCTGGGCACCATGTCGCCGTAGCCCACGGTCGTCATGGAGATAATGGCCCACCAGTAGGAAGCGGGGATGCTGCTGAAGTCATGGGTGCCCGTGAGCTCGCTCTCGGCCAGGTGGACCAGCGGCGAGAAGAGGGTGACGGCCACGCAGAGGAAGAGCAGCAGGAGGCCGAACTCCCGGGTGCTGCGTCTGACCGTCAGGCCAAGCGTCTGCAGGCCGAGTGAGTGGCGAGCCAGCCGCATCACGTAGAGGATCCTCAGCGCCCGCAGGATCCTCAGCACCAAGCCCAGCTTGTCCAGGTAGCCCTTACCTCCCCCCGGCCTCTCGTGCTCCTGGCTGGGGTCCTCCTCCGTCACCACCAAGGAGACGTAGTAGGGCAGGATGGCCATGGCGTCGATGATGTTGAGCGGGCCGCGGAGGAAGTCCAGCTTGCTGCGCGCCTGAATGAACCTCAGGATGAACTCCAGGGAGAACCAGGCCACGCAGACGGTCTCTATGATGAACATGTTGTAGCACTTGGAGGAACATTCACCCTGGGGTGGAGAGAGAGGAGGGAAAGAGGTTGCGGGAGTGACAGGGGGATAAGGATGGGGGGTGACAGCGAGCAAGACGGATGGGGAGAAGAGAATGGTGAGAGGGGAGAGGACAAAAACCCTGAGGTCAGATAATCACCCTTGGTAGTCATTAATAAATCATGAGCTACATTCGCAGAGCATGCTACGGCTGCTGAGGCAGCACTGATAGATAATACATTGACACCATCAATCAGCGGTTTGGTTTTGACGGATTCCAACAGATTAATGCAGCTCTGGCAAAGCAATGAGGCCTGCGCGTCCTCCGAGCGCAGACTGGAGAAAGAGCAAAGCGAGAGTGGGATAAATGCGCTAATGCCTCAACCGAGTGCGTTTATTAAAAGCTTTGTCATCGCACGGCCCCTCGTTAACTGGCTCGTACGCTTGCTGCCACCTCTCCGCTCTTTGCAACCTTGAAGTAGAAGTTATCGCGAATTAAAAGCATACAGGCACCACAAGCGTCCACAACAGGTTGTGACACATGGATTGATTCTTTTGTATGTTACGCTGGGAAGTTAGATTTCCCTATTGCATCTTTAAACAAAGCAGTGTGAAGCAAAAGAAAACCAGTGGAGATGTTGGAATTCTTCAAACGCGCTCACATCTTCAACACGGCAGACAACTGACACGTGCTAGAAAAAGATCCAGTATCAGAAAGTTACAGCGGGATGATGGGGTTTAGGGAAAACTTTGAATAATCTGACAACCACTTGAAAAATGTTGAGCAAGTTTAGGCTCCGATCAGCCTGTGTTTCAGCCGCCGGCAGCAGCGTTTGACATGCTGGGTTGTTTTGCTTCCTTTCTGTCCTTCTGAGAGCCTCATCCAAGCAAAGGTACCAGGAATAGCTGGTTTTCTGACTGACTGCTTTTGTTCATGCACAACATGGTGAACTGTGAGTTGACGCAACATATAAGAGCAGAGAAGAACAACAAATGATGCTTAACTGCCCAATATAACCATCCATTCATCCATCCATCCATCCATCCATCCAGCCAGCCAGCCAGCCAGCCAGCCAGCCAGCCAGCCAGCCAGCCAGCCAGCCAGCCAGCCAGCCAGCCCCAGTTCTCCAAATAATGGAGAGTTCTTAAGCTCATGTCTAAGGTTGCATAAGAAAACTCATTTCATATTTGGGATTATTTGGATCCAGGATCTTGTCCATTCATTCATGACGAGAGGTTTGATGACTTTGACAAATGCAAACTAGCGTAACTTCTATAAAGATCAGCCAAATTATGGGTTAAAACTAATGTAAAACTAATGAGCAATGATAATCACGATTATAAAATTAATTATGCCCCATTAGCAGCAATCGAACTGTAGGTCTCCTGAATGAGTGGACCCCGTCTACGACCATGCTTTGCGTCTTCCTAATGCCTTATGTCACTTCCTACTTTGCTGGTGCTGGAGAGGAGCCATAATTCCTAAAGCTGCTACAGGGCTTAGCCCGCTAAAAGTCAACGTATTTCATTAGCGGACATTTAGTGGAACAGCTAATGCTGTCATTTTTCTTGGGAAGGCGCTCTCCTCAGGGCACATACTGTTGTCCAGCTTCAGATATGTCGCCTGCAGCTACTGGAGCTGGAAACACATTCAAACCCGCAAAACGTCCCTGAAGCAAGCGATCAGTTTGAGAAGAATGCATCTGTGTTTTTGCTTGTTTCCTCCATTCACCAAATTAAAAGGTGAATTCTTTATTCATTCAAAAGCATGTTCATGTTCACATGAAGCTGAACATGAGCCGTCGTGCATTGAAGCGTATTTATGTGCTCGGTCTCTTCTCTCATTATTTTCCCTGCAGGTTCTACATTTTCCCCATTGTTCACCCTCTACATTAATCTCCCTGCTCCCGCCGTCTCATCTATTTCCCTCCCTCCTCACCCTTCCGTTCGCTTCCCCGCTGCCCTTTCCTATCGGTTCCCGCGTCTTTCTCCGTGCACCTTCGCATCATTCATCCTGCTTCCTCCTCCATCACTCTCTCTGGACTCCCTCCCTCTCATTCTTCATCCTGTTCTGTTCTGCGGCCTCACTCGGGTCAAACACCTTGTCCGGTTCCCCCTCCTGACGCATCCCTCGCGTCCACACTCATTCGATAGTCTTGTGCCAGTCAGTTTAGGACATGCACAGTCTAGTGTTCCTTTCTGAAGCCAAACTAAACAGAAGCAAGGGGCACGGACTAAAATGTCTCCAGCTGAGATAAGGAGCGGGTAGAAGGTGCTGATAAAAGTGTCTGAACCAGTTATCAGTTATCCAGTTATCACTGGAAGCGAGTGTTCAAATTTGATGAAAGCACAAAATTCAATCTCATTTGTGTATTTTATCACACACACTGTACAGTGACGCCCTGTTCTCTATTGCAGGGCGAGTATCTTGACATTGGCTTGAAATCACTGAGCACCACTAGCTTTGGTAAACGCTACTGTAGTTGTGAACCCAGCTTCTTGGTGAAACTACAGAGACTTATTACAGCATCTAGCACACAGCATCCATTGCTGTCCAGCGTCTGTAAAGGTTGTGTCCTCCACCTGCTCCTGATAAATGTCCTGGACACATGAGCTACAGTACAGTGTGTACACTACTGTACATCTGAGCTAAACTACGACGTCAGATGACGACAATTCTGTGTGGATTCATTACCACGAGTGACACATTTCACACTTCGCATTACTCATTTCATTTGCGTCTCATTATAAAAATACAGATCAGAGCAGATTTGCATCTTGCCACTTATATCTAAAGCCACAACAAGGGAAGCACCCTCACACGGACGACACGGGGGTGTTTTGCTTAAGAGCACGTCAAAAACACGACTCACGATCATTTGATGTGAGTCGAGCCTCTGACGCAGCAGCAACTAAAAAAGAGTTCCTGACGCACGCACGCACGCACGCACGCACGCACGCACGCACGCACGCACGCACGCACGCACGCACGCACACACACACACACGTTGACCTTATCTCCTCTGGGTGACTTTCACTGGAGCTGATGTCACTGACCGCTCATGTTGTACAGTACACTGTTCAACACGGCAGCTGTCTCACATGGGGATTTCCTGTCCATATTAACACATCTCAAATCAAATTAAGTCAAAATTAAGACAGAGCAGTGAGTGATTGTAGAAAGTGTTTGAACTGAACCTGTGGTCAAATGGCATCAACACGGTATAGGGATCAAATACGACAACATGTTTCAAACGTAAATGTCTAATATTTGAACAGTTTGCCAACATGCACTTCATACGGAGCGAATGCGACTTTGACTCAGACTCTGCAGCGTAGCCGGCGAAATCTCTGATTAAACATCTGGCATTTATTGAGTAATTATGATGATATTTGATGTGCGACGCTGCACTGATGAGGGAGAGAGAGGTTAGAACACAGCTGAGTTGTTGATGTTTGGGTCAGGCTTCACATTCCTGTTGACAGCGTCCCATCCGCCCTCTGCCTGTGACCCATCACAACGTAGCGGGACGACGTCAACATCAGCCTTCGTGCCAGTATTTACCATTATTTACCATTAGACAGGAGCACGCTGGTGCATTACTTTTCTAGTAGGGATCAGAGAGAGATCATGGCAATTAGAATGAACCCCCCACAGACAAACATAAACCAGCATCTGCCTTTAATGCTAACGACTGTTCTAACTTTTAATTTCATTCTATGCAAGACTTCCCCCAATCCGCTAAATCTACAGCTGTCTCCTCTCTCTCTCTCTCTGTCTCTCTCTCTCTCCCTCTCTCTCGCCTGGAAGTCTGACTCTATGATGATTCTGCTTCCCCACCTGATCCAGAGGTTTCCGCAGAAAGGGTAACAAAAGAGCAGGAAAAGATTCAACCCATCAATCAGCTTAACCTTGCGGCAGACCTTGAATACATTTTGAAGAACTGAACACTTTTCCTCCTCCCCGCTGTGCTGACCTTGCGCTCACTTTTAAAGCTCCTCCATCAAAGAAGAGCGGAAAGGAGGAGAGAGACGAACGGTGAAGGGACGTGGGCCGACGCCACCCTCCTGACCTGAACCTCACATCCAGCCCTGTGCTCAATAGTCATGGGTTATTAAAAGGCTCGTATTAAGTGATGGAAAGATCCATCATCATGCTGTATCCCTGTAATCTCACATTATGTGAACACAGGCTTCAGGCATGCAGAGAGATTTGTTTGTACCCAGTAATTTGCATGCGCTATGATGAAAGTGCTACAAACAGGCACCCGCGACACACTACACCCAGTCACTGGGAGCCGTGACACAGGCAACACGTGAAAACAAAGCACAACAGTTTAATCTCCCTAAGAGGGGGCCCTCGAGGCCGCCGGGCGACGCGCCGCTATCAAAGACCAACAGCCCGCCGACGTGCCGACGCACTAATGGGGAAAAAATGAAAGGGCGAAGGTCGGGAGAACAGATAGAGAGCGGAGAGACGGGAAGGGGAGACGAGTGAGAGGAGAGGTGACATCTGAAGCACTGGGATTCCTTAACGCCCCGTAAGCCTCTGTTCTCCATCTGTCGCCGTGCTGCAGGACATGCACAAACTGAGAATGAGACCCCGTAGTCTGGATGATTCTTTGATCAACAGCGAGCAAGAAAGTGGCTGCGTGATGTAAAATAGAGAGATGTGCATAGAAACGCTACTCCTGTTGCAGCTGCACAAGCACAAGCCAACACTAGCACACAAGTAAATGCTCACATAGGTGCAGGTCAAGGTGCAGTAGTCTATATATATATATATATAATCCACATATAACCTACGGTGAAGCCTCTGAGTGATTCAACAGGAGAGGAAATCAAGCTGTAGCGTAAAAATCACGCATGAGCTGTTTGGTGTTTTAATTACTAATTTTTCCCACATGGACAAATTATGTGTGTGTGTGTGTGTGTGTGTGTGTGTGTGTGTGTGTGTGTGTGTGTGTGTGTGTGTGTGTGTGTGTGTGTGTCTGCTTCAGCCTGCCCATCGGTGCATGTTGTCTACAACATGTTGTACATGTTGTCTGTACATCCTTTTCATGACGTAACAATGAAAAGTGTAATCTCCAGTCTTTCCCCTGTCTTGTTTAAAGACAGTTTAAAGTATTGTTCAAACATTCAAACGAGAGGTCACCTTACTGTGGAGCTGCTCTAACTAAGATGGAACGTGATCATTGGGCTGTGAAATTGAGTTATAAATATGTAATATGTCCACATTTGGACAAAATGGCTTTAAATTATGAGGTTGAAATTTGGAGCCTTAAGGACGTCACATGTCTGATAAGGATTAAAAATGCACAGTGAAAGAGAACGTACAATAAAAACCCACATCGAGACTCATTTGTTGGATGGAGACTGAAACAACTGCAAACACATTCAGCTGGACTCTGCTGCATGGCGCTCGTCTGTGCTGCGCTATCCCGTCCTGGCGTGAAGTGGATAAACACCTCTGACTCCGCCGTCCTCTCCCATAATCCCACTTGGCAGCCGTGCGGCCCCTCAGACGGAGGGAACGCAGCTCATAAGCAGAACGGCCGTAACAGGCGTGGGATCTGATACAGGACTGTACTTCACGCATATACGGTCCTACGACACACTGAGACTAGTAGCATCCCATGCGTTGAGCACCTCTGTCCTTCCTCTCTCTCTCTCTCCCTCTCTCTCTCTCCCTCTCTCTCTCTGTCCCTCTCTCTCTCTCTGTCCCTCTCTCTCTCTCTCTCTCTCTCTCTCTCTCTCTCTCTCCCCCTCTCTCCCTCTCTCTCTCTCTCTCTCTCCCCTCTCTCTCTCTCTCTCCTCTCTCTCTCTCTCTCTCTCTCTCTCTCTCTCCAGCCACCAGCCTGCCCACAGTCATATTCGCCCTCCTTGAATTATAGTTGCTCCGACCGACTGCCAGCCTGAGTCTTATCCTGCTGAGACAACTAAGTTTACACGCATGGACACGTATTTATGCTCCCCGCGCTGTAATTCACCGGAGGCTGGAATTAGGAGCAGGAGGAGACGATAAAATGCTACGCACGGAGAGTGAATTTCTCATTTTGTGTCACGCTTGGACGTGACCGGTGGCCGGGCCTCGTCCCCGTGGCGTCGGGAGCGAGAGGCCGACTGGGGGAAACACGCACTCGCAGCCCGATTAGACCGGCTCTCACTGCTTCTCAGGTCTTGTTACAACATATGTTTCATCTGAGGAGCATCATCCTAAAGGCGATCACATGCACAAATGACTGTCTTCACTCTCTAACCTGCAGGGAAATTCATTCACACTTGACATTGTAGATTTGTAGAAGTACATTTAATCACTATCCATACTCACATATTACAAATGTCAATGGGGAAATGTAGCGTACGCCTTGTGTCTACTTTAGTGTTAGCATCCTCCTCTCTACGTCTCCCTCACACTTCACTCCCTCCAATACTTATAGAAATATGTTATCCTTCTGTAGGATGTCGTGTCATCACACTGAGTCTGAACGGAGGCTCGACGCCCCTCCTTTGTGAGGCCCTGGGATGTAAATATTGAACTCCATCTCCATCCATTAGGACTCCGACCGCTTCCTCAGGCCAAAACATGAGTGAATTAGGAGGCGAGCAACTGATGAGGCTTTCAGAAAATACTCCATCACCCAGCAAGAATATTAAAGGCATGCATCTGAGAGACACATGCTGAGAATACAACGCTTTGATGTATGTGGTGGTATGTGGTAAATATATGAAAATTAATACAAGAGCAGCTGCCGCCGCCTCGCTGCGAAGTTTTACCCGGAGATGCGCGCGAAGACGAGTCTGCGACTTCGCTTGAAGTTTGACATTTGAAGAGCGAGCTGTAGACACGAGGAGGCCTGGGCGTGCGCCGCAACCTGCCAACCATTACAGCGAGGGAGTCAGCGCCGGGTCAGGGCAGCAGACACTGCGGATCTCACGAAAGAGTGAGTGTGAAGTCGTCCAATGATGCGGAAGTGGCGGGTTTTATTACGTGAGACGCAACCTGGATGTGAACAATGACCATGACGTGAATACTTCAGAGTGGTGACGTTACTCTATCTCTGAATTTTTATGCCTGTTGTGAATATTCTACTCACATTCACAATCTGCATATTATGAGTCACATCAGGGTAAAGAAGCCGGTCCCGGTTGTCTTTGTGTTGGCTTTTGTGCACACGTCAGGCCTCGACTCTAACTATCGCCTCCACTGCGACCTTGGACTTTTCACACGCTCATGCAGGAGACGGAGAAATGATGGGGAGCTTATTATCAGCTGGCTTAACACGGAGCTGCAAGACAAAGGCCCCTCCCAGAGCGTTTAGCTCATAGTGATGCATACAGTAGTTTGAAGGCGGGATCAGCTGAGGACATGCGGAGGCACAGAGCAGAGAGAGGAGCAGGAGCAGGAGGGAAAATTGAAGCGGTGTTTATCTCACACGTTCTTTCCACCAGAATCTCACCCTCATCTCTTTTTAATTCTCCCTCAAGAGCATATTTTCTTTCCTTCCATCTCTCACTCACTCCTCCTCCCAGACCTCTTTTCTCTATTTATCCTCCTCGTCCTGCACCCTTCCACTCGCGCCACCCGTCCTCCCGTGCCTCGAACCCAAAGAGGGGAGAAGCAGGGGGGACGAGGGGGACGAGGGGCCCGTTTCCACGCGGAGCAGAGCCGAGACGCAGACAAACAACGGGGCCGCGTGAATTAAAGATGACGCTGCACGGACGGACTCACCGGATGTTCAGCAGCCGAACAAAAGAATATTCTGAACAAAAGAAGATTCAAAAAGTGAGCAACGAGAAAAAAACAAGTGGCCGATGCTGCCGTTTGGACACAAACATGAGCAGCACACACGTCCTCACTTCAAGGGTTAATATGTGCAGAGTCCACACAGCCGGACGACTCCCACAGAATCCGATGGAGGATTTATCAAAGACACGTACGACCAAGTCAATGCACATGACACAATCTCATAAATCTCGCCGTATGTCTGATACTTTTTGTGATTCGTCCTATGAGATTCTGGGAAAGGCCTGTATCCGAGGCAGGTGTAGAATGGACCCAGGAGCTCGGTCCAGCCCGGGTTCCATGTGTCCCCGTGGCCTCTGACTATGGGACTCCTCCTGGCGGCTCAGCGCTCATCAAGCATTCTGGAGCCAGCGCTGGCGCACGCCTCCCTGAATCCTCCAGCATCGCACCCTCTGTGCTCGATACTTCTGTTCTGTGACTGCTCGCTTTGAATCAATACACGGGGGCCGACGCGCTTTGGACGACTTCTCAATGAGCCTGTGTTGAGCGCTCAGCGCCCGGAAGAGCAGAGGACCTACACGTGTAGATAAGGCAAAGGCAATATGGACAAAATGGAGCGGAGACACATAAAGTCCACTGTTGCCCTGCGAGAGAGGTTGTGTGTGTGTAATTTCGAGTAAAACAATCACATCTGAGCGGTGGATGCGCTGCAGTGGAGTTTTGTTCAGGGGGAAACAGAAGGCTGGAGAGTGAATGTGTGCAAAATTAAGAGGGGGAGCAGTATCAGTTACAGGGGATGAGTTCATTACTATTGTATGTGTATGTGACCCCGTGTGTGTGTGTGTGTGTGTGCGTGCGTGTGTGTCTGTGCATTTGTGTGTGTGTGTGTGTGTGTGTGTGTGTGTGTGTGTGTGTGTGTGTGTGTGTGTGTGTGTGTGTCTCTGTGTGTCTGCGTGTGTGTCTCTGTGTGTCTCTGTGTGCGTGTGTGTCTCTGTGTGTCTCTGTGTGCCTGCGTGCGTGTGTGTGTCTCTGTGTGCGTGCGTGTGTGTCTCTGTGTGTCTCTGTGTGCGTGCGTGCGTGTGTGTGTCTCTGTGTGCGTGCAGGCCTGTGATTCCCGGCGCGTACGCGTGTTTATGCCAGGGCCAATTTGTGCCGCTCTCTCTGCCGGAGCGCGGTCGCTGGCGTGCCGTGGTCCTGAACGGCCCCATTTCTTCTCCCCCAGCGTTCGCTGACAGATCCTGGACGGGCCTTGGCACCGCTCCGGCTTCATTATCCCGCGCTGCCGTGAGATCACAGGCATGCGCGGCGGCAGAATCCCGCAGGGGCACTTAAAAGGCCTGAGTCTGACTGTGGGACGATTCGCTGTTTAACTCATAAACTCAGACACGCACTGATGACGGCGTGGAGCATGACCTTCAGTGAGTCATCAACCACATCCCTTCATTCTAACTCATTGGCCCGTTTAAACACGAGCGGAGCGTTACATGCGGTCCAGGCTCTGGTGCTGTGGCACTCACCCTGTTCTCCTCCTCTCGGAGGTCCGGCATGGTGCTGATGCACAGGCTGATCACCGTCACCGCCACCATGATGACCGACATGCAGGCGAAGATCTTCCCCGGCAGGCCCGAGTGCGGGTTCTCCACCATGTCCCTCAGCCAGTTGATGGCCCTCCGGTACCGGGTCTCCTCCACCGGCACCCACTGCATGGCGTTCCGCTGCCGGCGCTCCTCCTCGCGGCGCTCCTGCTCGTGCACCTCCTCCATGCGCGTGTACATCTTCCTCTTGCAGCAGCGCTCCATGTAGGCCATCTCCACGCCCCAGTAGGCCAGCTCGTCGTGCAGGCCCAGCACGCACATCTCCCGCAGCAGGCGCAGCTTCCCGGCCGCCAGGAAGTTGAGGATGACCCTGAAGGCGGAGGGCGAGCGGTCGAAGAAGAACTCCCTGCGGGCCTCGTCGTAGTCGTCGCACACGCTAGCGATGTCCTCGGGCGAGCGGCAGCCGCAGAGCCGGCCCAGGCGCGTGAGGGGGAACTGCTCCAGCGTGCTCCAGGGGAAGGTGTAGCGGTTCCCGCCCACGTTGATGACGGCTAGCACGCCGTGGTCGACGGACAGCAGGTCCTCGGGGCGGCGGATGAACTGGGCCCTCTGGTAGTACACACCCTGAGGAGCACAGAGAGCAGCGTGACCACAACAGTGACTGTGATGTCATTATTGACTGGACGGGGGGGGGTCCCGGGCGTCACCTTGATGGTTTCGGTCTCCGGGATCTCGGTGAAGATGCGGTCGAGGCTGCTGTCGTCACTGACGGAGAGGTTGCTGAAGTCATGGTTGGCGTTGCTGATGATGGGCATGGCAGCATCTGGAGGCCGCGCCGGGCAGCTCGGATGAGGTCACGGCGAGGGGAGAAGCCTTCGGATCACGGCTCGGCCAGCGCTTCGGTGTGCTCTGCTGAAGCCTTCAAAGACCTGTGTAAACCCACCACCGACCCTCATAACACAGCTTCCAGACGCCAGATCAAAAGCCCAGGAAGCAGAGGAGCGCACGGGGATCCAGCTGACGCGTCGGACCGTGGGTCGGTCTCGGTGCTGCCGTCGGGGCTCCGCTGCACTCTGGTGGGGTATCAGGATTCAACATGAGCTCAGTGGGTAATCCCAGTCTGGAGAGAGAGTCTGGAAAAAGAAGCCCAAATAGAAACAGCGGGTTAGAGTGGACCAGCGGACGATAGCTGCAGAGAATGAGCCGGGTCCAAATGGGTTTCTTGGCATTCAGATTCACCTGAAACTTACTGGCGCCCGTAGGCGTTACAATCACCCAGAATGCTTCGTTAGGTATCAAAGTATTGTGTGTCTGGGCAGTCTTTTTGTCTCATGGTCAGATTCTGTTCCAGTTATTTACTGTGGATATATTTATATACTCCTTTTTAAGCTCAGCAGACTTTCCTTTGCCCATTTAAATGGGGCCTAACCTTCACAGACAAAAGTTGATTTGTTGAAGCCGTAGGTGAGAATAATTATGTCCACAGAAGGAGAGACGCATAAAAGTTAAAGACGACTAACGTGAAGCCACTGTACAATAAACACACAACGTGAGCCATGGACGATAACAGGATCCTGCTGAAGGAACGAATGCATCTCCTCAATCACAATGCTGCCGTTTCATTTCCACCTCATACACAGCGTGGAGCATAATTAACTATATATCAGTCGATAGTGATTCCTGGTGAATGTGGTGGGAAACTAATGAGAGGAGACGTTGGCGGAGTCTTGGGTGGTGTTTTCAGCTCCTCTGGTTCTGGTCAGCTCATCTGGAAAGTAAGTCCCAATGTTTGCGTGAAGCATCACATGGTGATTGATTTTAAACACCTGCGAGCTGGACGAAGACTAAGTTTATTTAAAGTTATGCAGATGGAGCTGGTGGATCTGAATGGCTCTGGGAGCTTCAGTGCTTTAGGAAATCGTCCCTCTCTCTCTCTCTCTCTCTCTCTCTCGCTGTCCCCATTCTTCGCAAAAGTGCACGCACACGCACATCCACAGGCGGGACGATGTTGCGCCCACATCGGGATCAGACATTCAATGGAGCTCAATTGCGTATATTTCACGAAGCCCACGTAACATTTAATGAGAATAATTCCAACGCAGGACGTCTGAAGACGGACATGTTGCTTTAGGAGCCTTTAATAAAACATCAATCATCTTGCAATTTAATCCAAAGTAACTGATGTTTTTCCTTCATACACTTTAAAACAAACTAGTTGAAGACATGCTCCCGTTCTGCTGCAAGATGCCGTGCGGTGAATGCACCCGTTCAATGACTTCAAATGACTTAAATGGCAGCGCAACTTCAGACAAACGAGTAGCAACGTCTCCGACCCCCGCAGACATCGGTACAAGTTACGCATCTTACCCTCCGGAGCCCAGCGCTCGTCTCTGCGCATCAAAATCCGCTCGGTGTGAAGTCCCTGTCGGTTCGCAGTCCCCCCGTTCATTCAGCGCCAAATCAGGGAGTCAGCGACCGTTTCCAGTCGCCACCTCGTTGCAAACGAAGCACTGGGACTCCCGCATCCGCATCATCCAAGTCCGCGTAAACGCACCAGCGCTGGACGGGAGCGAGCGGAGGTCTGGTGCGCCCAAAGTGTCCCGTTAGAGCTCGGCTGGCGGTGCTGCAGGAGGAGGAGCGGAGGGGGGGGGGGGCTGGGGGGCGGACGGAGACGCGGTGCGTAACGGACGACGCTCCGAGCACCTGGGCTCAAGTTTGCGCAAAGGTGGAGGCGCAAAGGGGCGCGACGCGCAGCCGTCGACGCGCGAGCAGGCGCATTGTGACCGAACAATGCGAGGACCGTGGCTCTCACGCGCCCCGCGTTTCTTGGCTGATAGTGAGACATTCAAGGACACTGACGAGGCGCCTCCGTCCATGTTTCCCAACCCGAACGTTTGCGCGCAACAGGGGGCGCGATTCCCTCCTAAATGACCCCCACCTAAAGTTTGTTAGGGATCTGCAGTGACGCTAAAGCGTAGATTAGACTATGATGACGCCAACGAACAATAGAAAAGTATCAGACTCACAACGCTAAGAAGCAGACACTGATATTGAGTTTGGATGTTTGATGGTTGATATTAATTACTTGGAGCTTTAGGATTGTATATAAATCAGGCTAGATTTTAGTCAACTTATTGTTAGTGTGAAGTTAATTTTCCAGTTCATGACCAAGTTAGTCACATGGTGATGACTCACAGCTGAGGCTAAAAAGGCAGTGATAACAGCACAGGTCACAGCAAACAGCTGTGCTGAACCTCAGGCTGTGGAATAATCAAGCAGACCTCAGCGCCGACTTTGAACAACCCCGACTGTTTGAGATCAACGCACGCGCCAGGGCGCCGCCCTCCGCAGCCTCCGATGCCCACTTTGCTGCAGCTTCGGGAAGAGTATAAGTCATTACGCCCACCGATCCGTCTGCCTCGCCCACACGCGCTCCGTCCTTGAGAGGCAGCTCATTAGGCCGCGTGCACCTGAGGGAGCTGCTAAACCAAGCAAACACGCTGTCCGGGCCCTTACGTCCGCTAACGGACCAGACAACACATTAGCGGGAGATGGAAAGTGTGTGTGTGTGTGTGTGTGTGTGTGTGTGTGTGTGTGTGTGTGTGTGTGTGTGTGTGTGTGTGTGTGTGTGCATCCGTGTGTGTGTGTGTGTGTGTGTGTGTGTGTGTGTGTGTGTGTGTCTGTCTGTGCATCTGTGCATCCGTGTGTGTGTGTGTGCATCCGTGTGTGCATCTGTGTGTGTGTGTGTGTGTCTGTGCATCCGTGTGTGTGTGTGCATCCGTGTGTGCATCCGTGTGTGTGTGTGTGTGTGTGTGTGTGTGTGTGTGTGTGTGTGTGTGTGTGCATCCGTGTGTGTGTGTGTCTGTGTGTGTGCATCCGTGTGTGTGTGTGTGTGCATCCGTGTGTGTGTGTGTGTGTGTGCGTGCGTGTGTGTGTGTGTGAGAGCTCATCCCTGCATCACTTTTCATTTTAACCCACGGTGCAGCTTGTGCCCGGGGCTGTTTAACATATGCAACATTACACCGATCGGCCTGTAATTTCTCGGGCAGCTGTTTCCGCCGCTGAGGTGATGTTTGCGTGGACGCCGCCTCAGTGGCACCGCGACGCAATATGGCTCTCTAATTTGCCGTGTCGCTTTCCCGTATTGCGTCGCTGCTGCACACGCTGTATACGGAGCCACGCTCTCTAACACGTTCACATGCTGCCCCTCCCACCGCCCTCTGCATATGGGCCTATATGAGTCGCCCTGTCGCTGTCTACCGTCCATCTCACACACACACCGGAGCAATACACCAGCGGCTAGACAAGCAACAACAACACAAACACAAAGATAGCGGCGGCCCTGTCACTACTAATAGCAAGCCTCAGTCTGGCGGATTAAGAATTTAATCCCTCACAGGCGAGAGGGGGCCGAGATGAGAATCGAGGCGCGCGTGGGGTCTGATGAGCAGTTGTGTGCGAGGTGTGTGTGAGGAGAGGAGCAGTGAGTCACTCGGCTCCATTAAAACGCGTGTAACTCCGAATGCGAGGGACAACGATGCTCCTCGTCTCCGTTGGCTTCCAGCTGTTTGTCCGATCTCTGAGCCACACGTAACCAGGCTCCACGGGGTTAATTGCTCTCTCAGTGGACGGCGCGAATGGGCCGATTAAGGCGCCGCGCGGGACGGGGTAAAAGAGAGTGGGCTGAGAGAGTGGAAGATGACGAGCAGCAAGTAAACGGTTGATGGGTGGAAAAACATCTTTTGGAGGCATGAAGGAAACGCGATGGTTTGAGATTAGAGGGAACGCGGGAGTGGAATTAAAAGGAGAGGACAGGATGATGAAGCGCGAGGCTGATGCAGCAGGACAGCGTCTACATCAGGTCCGCTTTAATTAGCGTCTCTGACAACGCAGGCCCCGCGACCCTGAGAAAACATTGTTTCCTTCTCGCATGAATTAAACATCCAAACGCTGTCACGGAGACGTTCTAAACAAGCCATCGACGTGAAAAGCCGTCCGCGCTCTCTGCTGCTGCAGAGGAGAGGGAGGATGAAGAAAGCTGCAGGATTTACAGCCGCGGAGGCAGCGGCAGATCTTCAAACGCAGTTTAACCCCTGTGACCTTGACACAAACAGTAAGTGGTAGATGCAGGGAGATCCGCTGTAATGGATAAACAAACTGATTAACGCTGGCTCCACGTCTTACTGGAACTGAAACCCTTTCCTTTTTGTTACTGAACGGCGTCTGCAGCTGAATCACAGCAGGGGACGGCACCGTCACAGTTTGGTGGAGGGACTGTGGCTTTGTTATGATGCTTCATGAGGGAACGTTAGGAAAACAGGACAATCGTCAATCAATAATATGAATCATAAATGAACCGCTCGCTGCATCCGGTCAATCAGGATCAGTTAATTGAGCCAAAACAGTCACTTAGTTCAACAGGATACATTGTTTAATTGAGCAAATCTCAGAACTGCACATGTGCATATTATTAAGACACTATGTCATTCCTGTTTTTAATTAATAAAACAATTAGGTTTAATGAAGATGTATACAAGGACTGAGCCACATTTTTTCCTCACTATTAATTCCAGACTGTGGGCCGATCTTTGCTTTCATTTGAACTGAACACGCTACGAGTCCGTGGACATTCACAGAACCCGAATGCAAGAACTTCACCTGGAAGTACTGGACTTGCGCGTGTTCTGATGGGTGGGAAAAAGTCTGCATTAGCCCGCGTTGCTACGGGTGAAGTAATTAATATTCAGAGCAGGTTCACAGCTTATCAACAAAGCTCCCCACTGACTCCACAATCCCTTTCAGCATGAAAGGGAATCCTATACAGCAGGTGGACCGCGCTGGCTGCTGCCTCCGTCTCCTCTGCGTGTCCATCGCTGTCATTAATAAAAAATGTTCTTTTCATCCTGATCGGATCCGGTTCTTTTTAAGATTGTGCCCATTGTTTGTTGGCTGCAGAACCACAAAGACGCGCTTCATACGCTATTCAGATTCAACCTCACAGGCTGCTTAAATCTGCAACAACTTCCAGTAAGCGAGCAACGCCCTCCCTCTCACAGACCAGGTAACTTTAGGACCACTGATCCGAAACGATCAAGCAACCGCTGGAAATATACTCAACACTGCTTTTAGCCCAAAGCTCTGCTGCTGCATTTTACACAAGCCCGAGGACGTGAAGAGCTCCTCACTCGCGCTGGAGTAAAAAGAAGTGCCATTACCCGATAGAGGAAACGTGGGAAAACATGCTCGTCTCCAAATGAAATGAAGGATTCTATTGAATATATTCTACTCTCTATACTACTATTATATAGAACCATAGTGCATATATATCACACAGAGTGAAATCTGATCAGCAGTGCTCCAAACCCTCCGACTCTAAAGCCCCGTATCTAAAATCCCACAGACATGAGGGTTCTGATGGTGCTTTTCCAGGCCAGGCTGTTTCTCGGTCAGAGGTTAGAAGAGTCTTTTTTATTTACTCCTCCTGTTTCAGTCCTGGACCCTTTCCTCTCTGTAACCCAGCAGAGGGAACATTAGCCGGGTAGCTGGAAACATGATTCATGCCGAATCTCATTACGCTCTCAAGTTCTCCTTCTTCGACTTGTTCCAGAAAACAGAGCGCTCTCGGTGCAGCTCTTAGCGATAACGCCACCGGTGGGAGGAGCCTAATCCAGTCAGCTGATCATCTGCGGTCACATATTCGTCAGCGGTACCTTAAATGAAGGTATTGATCCTCCGGAGGGACGTGCGTGCTTCTGGAGGCCACTGATCTGCAGGGCAGCACGTGGAGGCTCCCGTTGAACGCGCGCGTGAATTCCTACACGGCGTGTGTGTGTGATGTAGTGCTGCTTGGAGCCGATTCATCGCAATCCCATCCAGCCGCAGTTTCATCTGTAATTAATTGCTCTGACTGTGACTGTTTATTTGAATGCGCCTTCAGGAGGTTAACCCTGCGTTTCTCCTCCCACTCAGGAGGATGCGCGGGGAGCTGGCTCGAGCTTATTATTATCATTTTTTCGTCTCAGAAGCAAACCAGAGGTGGTTTCTGTCAGAAATAGACGGGCGCGTAGCCCGGAGAGACGCCCTGAGACACTTCACACAATCTGCCTCTGCACCCAGCGGACGCACAAATATCGCCTGGAAGTAGCAGAATTCAAGTCAAGCGGCGGCACAGGAGAAGAAACACACGCTTTAAAAATACGGCAGCGCACGGTTAATCGAAAGGCTTTTGCGCTTATTAAGCAAGCGGAAACACAAAGTCCACAAAGAAAATCCAGAAAGAAACGAAGCCCGTGCCGTCGTTCTGTTCTGAGCCATAAACACATATTTTATTGAAATGCTGGTGTTGCATCATTCTACGCGGAGCCACAGGCGTCGGCGTGCGACTGTTAATCAGAGCGTTCCTTCTAAACATACAAACACATCATAACACATGTCAGCGGCCATTTTTTTTACTCAAACTGCCCCTGGCTTGTAGCGGCTGCAGACGATCAGTCTCTGTGACAGAGGCAGAAGCAAAGAAGCAAAGAGGGAACGCTTTGGACTCTGGCCCATCAGCACCGGACGGAACATACTGTACATGATGCTTCAGTCACACCTGGAACGGGTTAGTCACTGTGACATCCCTGCTTCGCCCTCTCAGTCAGAGTGTGTGTGAGTGTGTGTGCAGTCGAGCGGCCTCTAATTGCTGCTTGTGTCTTTTTTCTTGAAAGCGAGATGGTGAAATGACTTAATTGGAGGAATGGGCGGAGGGAACGTGTTCCCAGCGGCGCCTCAGAACCGGCTCCGCTTGTATTCTGGCACTCATGCACGTTCGTGCACGCTCGTGCACACACCCTGCTCATTTGGACTCAGCCCGGACTGTTCGCGGCTTGTTAGCTCGAGGCACAGGTGCTTGGGTGACAACATAAACAAGTTGAGCCTCTGGAGCGGTGGGGTGAGAGGAAATTGAAGGAGAAGAAGCCCGGAAAGACATTAATCAGCGTCTGATCATCAAAGTAGACTTTTGATTGGTGGTGGAAAAATGCGCTCGATAGATTTAGCTCCAATTATTACACAGAAAACAAATAGTCTGATGACGGCCGGCGGGATGTGGTATTAGAACCTCAGCTGGCTCAAACAAGGCAGAGATTGAACAGAGGGAGGAGAGTGAGGAAATTCTCCCCTTACGTTCAGCAACATAAGGAATAATGAGAGAAGCGGGCGAAGGGGGGGAGAACGAGGGCCCTGCTCGCCCCCGTGACCCCGACGACCTCTGGGCAGAGTCAGATCAGCTCCGGACCCCAGCACGGAGAAGCACTACGCGTTACTGCACCGTAGGCAGGACAGCAACGCGTTCTGAGCTGATTATCAATAATTTACCATCCTCGCTGCATCTGCAGCTTCGCTTCTCATAAGACGCAGACTAATGGAAACAAGGAGCAGGAAATTGGAAGCGTTTGATCCACGTGTCCCCTGCTGGCCTGTACGTACAGAACCTGCTCACACCAGCGGGCTGTTCCCCACACATGCATTTACATACAAATCTACACTGACGGTAGGTTTAAAGAAAGTCGTGTAATGAATGAATTTCTTTATTTACAGACGTCTGATCTTCGTGTTGGGGTTGAGCTGCATCTGCTGCCAGCTGACGTTTACCTCAGATCCTCTGGCTCCAGCTACACATTTATCATACGGACAGGAGAGTGCTATCGATCACAGCAGGGGATGCAAATGTTTTTGTCTCTTCCTCCCCCGTCTTAAGTGAGCTTCCTAACTTCGGGGCTGATCGACAGGGAGGAATCATGCGTGTGCGTGCGTGAGAGAGGGCCGTGATGAAACATCTGAATAATATATGTTTTTCTTCTGCCTAAAAGAAATGACAGGTGAGAAGAACTAATGGGATTAAGACTTTCAGTCCTTTCTGAGCCCACGCCTCTTTGATTTCTGTTATTGGTGTAACCTCAAAATGACACTGATGCCACACGGTTCCATAACATATAGATGTTCGACAGTGAAATACTAAAGAAAATCATCTTAATGAATCCATTTTTATCACCTTTCTTTTCTATTTTATTAAACTTTTTCATGAAATCAATTAGCACTTGTTTCTCCTCCAAACCTGATTAAAACCTGCAAACAGCAACTGCCTCATTTGGAAGGGCCTGGTTTACATTTATGATATTTGTGATATCGTGGTTTGTTGATGTGTGATCCCTTTAGAATCAAGTACCTGCCAAAAAACAGCCAAAAGATGCAAAAGCAAGTTAATAAGTTCTAGCTAAATCTGCAGTCTTCTCTCTCCTCTTTTTCTTCCTCAGCTGTTATTTTTAAAGATATATCACAAATCGTAAACAAGCTGCCAGTGAACTTCCCGTCAACGTGCGATTTGCAACTTTTCACTTCGAGCAAGCAAATATATTTATCCCTGGCCTCCTCCTCTTCAGATGGTCCAGCTTCTGCCCCACCGTTTGTCACTCATCGTGATGAGCTGACTGCCTGAAATAAGCTGCTAGCCTGAGGCAGAAGGAGCCGACCGGCAGAAACAAACGAAAAGCACAGAGAAAGAGGAGCTCAAATCCCCTCGGAGCGACTCGTGTCTCCTACATGTTTAATCAGCTCTGCATTAAACGGCGCCGACGTCACAGGAGCCTCACAGAAGTGTACGTTTAGGCTGCGTTCACTGTGCGTCTCTATGCACAGCATCAGAAACAGGACGGTGAAGTAGCTGAACACGTTTCACCTTTTCAATGATGACGCTTTTGTATCCTAATGTCAATGTCCGTAATTAATGGAAAGCAGATTGCTGAGGTTTATTAACAGTTAAACTACTAATTTATCCATCTTGTAAATGACATATGACTCTATCTGGTCCCTGTAGTTGATGATTCATCAGCCCACATCACACACTCCTCACAGAAACTGGGGATCTACTGTATGTGAGGGCTTCTTTGATATAAAGCCAGTGCAGAATGTACACGCTGTCGGTTCAGAGTTTCTCCGTGGAGCCTGTGTGGAGCTGTGCTGTACATGAACCGGTGTGTGCTGAAGCTGCTGCACGCACTCACGCTTCCAGTGTGTGTGATGTGGTTGCGTGGCTCTAGACACATACATTCGTTAAGAGATGCACAGATCTGTGCATCGCTGCGTGTAAAACATGTGGACAACTTCATTAGTGTGACTTCTTGTCTCGCTGGCTCTACCTGCATGCTGTCGTTAGCATGACGGCAGCTCTGCAGCGACGTCCCAGCACCATTCGCTGGGGTTACTCACTAGTGAGCGCTGGGACTTTTTTTTTTACCAAGTCTGAAAGACGGCGGTGGAGAAGATCACAAAGCCATTCAAGCTAATCCTCAGCATGCCGACACTCTGCAGCCGCAGAGAAGTAATGAAATCAGAGCTCGACGCTTTAAAGAAATGCAACAGTAACTGGATTATCCCAACGACTGCACAAACACGCACAGGGCCACACACACACACACACACACACACACACACACACACACACACACACACACACACCTGGTGTGATTCATATTGATTTTAGCTCCTTCCATCACCTGGAATCGGGTTTCACCCACACTACGTACTTCAGTGGGGCTGATGAGGTCCACTTTAACACTCACAAACCCACAGATTTACACCAATGTTTGCATGGCTGGCTGCTAAAAAAAACAACACAAAACACAAAACAAAACACAGAAGTGGCCTTCTCCTCTTTAAAGCTGAGCGTTTCAGAGATGCTGTCTTTTCCACCGGCTTGTCTGGGCTTGTAGAGCGTTAGTTAATAATTCACTCTGGGAACAAGAGGTTCATAAAGGCTCGCAATGATACCACAGAGAAGCGGAGCCTGTTTTAGAAAAGCTAGGTGTGTGGGAGGAGAGAAGTCTACTCTCTCTCTCTCTCTCTCTCTCTCTCTCTCTCTCTCTCTCTCTGGCTCAGTCACCCTCTCTCTCGTTCCCTGTGCCATACTTTTAAAAGCAACAGAAGCAGTGAGGGAATAAGACGAAACATAGAAAAAAAAAACCTGTGTGTGTGTGTGTGTGTGTGTGTGTGTGTGTGTGTGTGTGTGTGTGTGTGTGTGTGTGTGTGTGTGTGTGTGTGTGTGTGTGTGATGCAACCACACAAGCTGTCTATGTGGGCAGATAAGTCACCCAGAGGATGCGAGAGTGGAAAAAAGGTCGAGGACTTGTTTACCAGTAGAAAGGAGATGCAGCGGGCATCCCCTGTGGAATCCGTGTGATTTTGTGAGCCGGGGTTGGAGAGGACTTCATTTTCCATCATCTAATGTGCATTTATGCAGAATAATACAATGACTTCTACTGTAAATGGCTGGGGATACAAAAAACCCTACTAGGAATGCTATCATTTGAACAGATCTACAGCACAATACCTGCTGCATTCACGGTAACGTAAATAGTATAGAGGGTAATGTTGGTATTATATTAATGTAATATGTGAAATTGATTCATTAATTATGTACATATCTAGTGGTGGTTCTAAATTTTCCAGGGACCCTGGGCAAAATTTCACAAGGGGCCCCTCCACACAATAGCCCACACACTTCACAACACAGCATTCATACAGTGGCTTAAGTTACTGTGGCTCAGACTGACGACGGAAAGGCTGATTAGACAGATGGACCATCGCTCACAGGAGGTGAGGAATGGAGCGTCCACATGTGCAAGGTCTGCGAACAACAGCACTGTCAGCAAAACGTGGACACTAATTCTGTTCATCTGTATTCTGAACTAGCTTCCCACATCTGCTCAGGTACTGTTCGGCCCAGCTGGCTCGTTAGTTAGCGCTAGCTAAGTGAAGTCACGGGGGCTTGTTAATTTGAAAAAATGCTGATTAGGACACATTTTATTCCAGAAATATAAATAATAACAAGCAGGCAACATTTGTCTTCGGAGCCGTCCCACTGCGGCACACGAGGCGTTTGGTATTCTAGCCTCACTTCACCAGACTCAACATTTATTCGGAGTCAGTCAGGCCTTATCATCAGCAGACTTTCATCATCTTTTTTTTCTCGCTACAACTCCCAGTGAGAAGTAATGAGAAGGCAGACATTTACACGGAGGCAGCTGGAACACGCATACTAAACGCTCCTGCCCGGAGCCTTTTCCGCCCTGCGTTGTTCCATCCCACCAAACTTTTCACGGTGTCTGTCCTTAAACAGGACTTTTATTCATTCATCCTCCCTCATCATCGACTCTTCCTCCTCCCCCCTCATCTCTTTCTTGTCCTCTCCCCTTCCAGTCGCCAGTTACAGCACCGCCCTCAGGGTGAGGATGGGGAGGTTCCGCTGCCCTTGGATTTTAACCGTCCTACAGGGAAACCCGACACAGCCCATAATTCACAGTGCACATTATAAACATAGAAAAACATGTGAAGGTTTGCACGAGTTAGGTCTTGATTTGAATTTGGAGGTTTCGGCACAAGCCTGTAGAACTGAATCAGGACCAATAATCATGTCAATTAAGAGAAAACTGAAACTCTAACTAAATAAAAACTCAACCCAACAACACAAACTATGAAAAACTGAATCTTACGTTTCACAGTAATTATAGATTATTAATAAAAATATTATATTTGAGATGCAGGACTTACATGGTGGACCTTTATGGTCAGGTTGGCTTCATGAGATGAAACTAAAATAATTATGATTGGGAAATTCTAAACTACCCACTCAAGTGTTTGCTCTGAACAAAATGGGCATCAAAGACAAGGTTTTAAGCATAATATTAGGAATCTTTAAAACAGCCATCACACATCTATGAAAATGTTTAAAAGTCAATAATTCTTCATCATATCATGCTTATTAAATGTAACATTTAATGTTAAATTTATACCATAGCTTTCTTTAAATATTAATTCCAATCTAGCTGCTACTAAATAAGCTTCTTCGCAACTCTTTCCTTGTGTCTTGTTGTGTGTCTGCCTTTCATGGTCCTCTGGTTTCCTCCCACCGTCCAAAGACATGAAGTTAGGTTGATTGGACATAAATTGCGTGTAGGTGTGAGTGTGAGAGTGAGTGATTGTCTGTCTCTACGTGGCCCTGTGATGGACTGGCGACCTGTCCAGGGTGAACCCCGCCTGATTGACTGCTGGCGGAGGCTCCGGCGGGAGCACGACCCTCACAAGGACAAGGCTGTAGAAAGTGAGTGGTGCGAGAAACATTTCCACTTGAAATACAGTATAAAAAAACACAACCTGTGAAAGAAAACAACAGTGTGTGAGTTAGTACAGGGTTAGTTGATGATGGATGAAAACAGAATCACTGTGTGCCAAACACACATGTATGCGAGATGGATCATTAATGGTCCTTAACGTTCTCTAAATCATTAGCTCATAATTAAGGACACACTGGCTGAATTAAAGTTATTTTCCCCATGAATGCAGTGATTATTGTGTGTTAAACCCATTAGCTTAAACTTATTCATTCATTCAAGACTTATTAATTTCATTTATTTTGGAAGCAATGTCATAGGTTGTTAGCAGCCAAGCATTTAAACCACGCTGACACTTGTCCAAGGATTTGATATTTCAAATTCTGCCGTTCACGAGCGTCTCGATAGCCATCTACTCGTTCCCGGTCAGACGCTCTTAGTCCAAGCTTAGTCGTGAAAACTACTTTGATCTTCACTCTGACCCTGATGTCGAGGACCTCGGACCTAATGACCTCATGAAGTGCTGCTCAGGTTGAGGCTCCCCCGGCTCGCACATCACATAACTGACCTCGGATTAAATCCCCATCAGCCTCGAGGCCTGAGATGTGCTGCAAAGCCTGAGATCATCATGCTAATGCAGTGCCATAACATGCAAATGAGCCCTTCGCATAGCAGCAGCCAGTGGCACTTGGTAATGGCGCGTGAACCCCATCGACTGTGAAACGCTGCAGATGTAGCTCTGTGCTTGTGGAGACTGAAGGCAGACACTGGTTCGGTGCTAATGGCAATAAGGGTTATGACCCATGTCATCTTCATCATGCTCATATTTATCTTTGTCTGCCTCTTTCTCACTATCAGCTGCTTGAACCCCCATACAGTCAGTGCGCTGCTGATGGTGCATAAACGTCTCTCAGCATTAAAAGAAATTATAATTACTGCACCTGAAAGCAGAAAATAATTTCCTCCACAGAACCAATAGCTTGAGAAGCATCAATACAGCCCCAGTGTTGAGTTTTAGTGCAAGATTAGAGGTGGTTGAAATTAAAGCCAGTGGAAGCTACGTGAGAAATAAACATGTTCTGGGAAAGGAATTGGAATTGATTAAAACGGCGAACAAATTGGAATTGCGATGGAGCGAAAGTTGCCGACCTCAATCTGACACTGAGCTAATTGTTTGGGGAAGGGAGTGTGTGCACGAGCCCTGATCCTCCTGTACCTCAGTCAGTGGCTGTCTATGCACTGGGTGTGAACACAGGAAGTGAATAGAGGAGCGAAGTCAGCTGCAGCAATCAAACGCAACAGGGGCTGCGGACCCCGAACCCTCACACACTCACACACACTCCGAGCCAGGCAACACATGAGCAAACAGCACAACATGCAGGCTGTGATGTTTGGAAGTGAGGGCCGACTGTGGCCTGGTGTTTTAAACTAACCTATGGAGGCGTCCGGCGCTGCTGAGGAGAAGTGGAAGGAGGCGAGATGGAGCATGAACCAGATGAAGCGTCTCCTGAAGAAAATGCACTGCGACGGCTGTAATGCTGAATTTATTCCTGAATAATTGCTGAAGTTGCTGAAAAATTTAAAGTACAGCTGAAAGTAGCTGATACATTTAAAGTGTAGCAGAATGTATGTGAGGAGAAATAGGAGCTGTTTCACCACAGCTGAATACTTTGCAGAAGAAGTCGACGCAGTTGCACTTCAATTTTAAAAAGTTTTTAAAGTTCAGTTGAGCTCAGCAATTATTTCAGCATTTAATTGTTTTCGAAAGAATGTAATAAAGAGGCTTTTTGTTTTGGTCCTTAACGTGATTTCATTTTTAAATGGATAGTTTCATAGCAGTCATCAAGACGAGCAGTGGCCTTGTGTTATCAAATATAGACTTATTTTGAAAATCTGCATTTCCTGTCAATGATAAAATGGATGTCAGACACTAAATACAGCCTCCGTGCTGTCGGCTTTGCAGACAGTAACTACTCGTATCGACTTGACTCCTACTACACTTCCCACACGCTCTTCAGTGACATGTTGGCCGTTTCACAGTTTGCTAGCAGCTACTGACGCAGCCCTGGGTCTCTGGGTTCACGCAGAGCATCCCTGGCTCTGCATCAGAGACGTTTGTAGCTCCGGACGTTCCGCTTCATTCACAAGAACTCAGCAGCTCAGGAATCCTGAGGGAGGTTGCTCCAAAATGTCCCCATAACTCAATTAGAACGTGAGTCCGGACACACGTCGCTTTTGATCGTCAGCAGCGTTTCACTTTCATCTGACGCTGACTCACGTCACGTCGCAGTTTTCCCACAAATGCCCTGGTGCTACAATAACTGAGACCACAAATGATCAGCCATTATTATAAATCACTGTAATTGATTATGGATTTTCTTCCAGCATTATTTAAAACAACTCTAGCTTTTCGCTCCACATGGTTACACATCAGCACACAATGACATTATTGGTTTATTCTCAGGATCTTGTTCCAGACTCAGTGTTTATACATCCAGCACTGAAGCATCTTTGTTTTGCACAATATCCTCAAACAGCAACAGCTTGGTTTGGGTTAATAAAGTGTGTTTGTATCATGGCTGCAGTGGCTGCAGCTTCCAACAACACTTCCACAGATAAATCATTTTCGTCTTCAACCCTGTTCTTTTGTTCGTCGCTCTCAGAACATTTAGTCCGGTGCCTTTTGTTTTGACTTCTTGTGCCGTCGCAGCTTTGTTAAGATGCCTGACTCACTGTTTTGTGGGATGTGTGAAGATTTCCAGCACTGTAAGAATCAAACTGTCTCCCTGAGGGGAAGCGTTTTAAAACTTCAGATTGCACATTTTCTCTGCTTCTCCCTCCGATGTTATCTGCAGCCACGGCACCGGCGGGCGCACACTCCTGTCGCGGTGCCTTTTCCCGGAGCGGAACCTCCGTCGTTGCTTATCTGTTTACTGGCTGGACGCTGCGTCGTCTGGCTCCACTGGAACAACAGCGTCTAATGTCCCGGTCCACGTAACGTGACACTTCACCCGCCGCGCTCTCTGTCATGACAGACATGAACACACACACACACACACACACACACACACACACACACACACACACACACACACACACACACACACACACACACACACACACACACACACACGTGGGCTTCAAACACCATACGGGGCAAGAAAAAAAACTGGCAGGAACTCTAATACCAGGATAGAGGATGTGAGAAAGAGGCGCTCGGCCATCTGTGGGGCTGATCATCAGATGGAGAAATGGCAGTAAAAGCAGAGGGGGACACACGACTCACAGGGGAGCAGTTGGAGAAGTGAGGGCAGCTTTAAGCTTGTTTATCATCAAGGGGAAGGAAAAGTTGCCGTCACTTCAGCTCCAGCATCCACAGGGGCCTTGAGTGGACCGATAACTCACACGGAGGTCAGCTGATTTATTTATAGAGCGTCTCAGCTGCTGCTGAATGCGTCCTTTGCGTTTCATCTGTGCTGTAATATACGTCCCGCGTCTCGTCTCTGCTGCGGTTCTGACCAGATGAGACCCTCTGTCAGAGGTTCAGCCTGCGGGTCATCCCCTCGTCTTAAGCTACACTGGGCGTCTGCACCGTCTGCCTGCAAACACCGCCATCGAAGGGTCCCGTCCCCTTTATAGCGGTGAAACCACACTAACGCCTGATCAGACTTTCTCATAACGCTGCTGCTGATTAGTGCAGCTTTGAAACCGATCCTGAGAATAAAGCCTTGAATCTCTCTTGTCACGCTGTGATATCGCTGCCTCATCTTTGTGGGGCGCGGGGAAAGTTACGACGTTCCAAAGGCCGGATTATTCTGCAGAGGCACGTTGAATAATTCTGGCTTGAGTCTTTTAACAGCTAACGCCCTTGTTCCCTGTTCCCTATTCAGTCCCTCATCTCAGAGTCATGAGCTCCGCAGTGCATACAGAGGAGTCAAGTGTAAAATAACTTGAGGTGCTGCAATGCAAAACAATGTAAAAATTTGTTGACGTCCCCTTAAAATCTAAAGAGACGGCTAAAGTTCAGACACTGTGTTAATTCTCACTCCGGCTCTCGTACAAATCCAATTAGGCATCAAAGAGATTTCCAAGTGGTGGTCAAATTAAAAGCGCGGCCTCGTTGCCCTCTAATTCCATTTTTAAAACCCCTTCCAGAGGTTCTGTATTCCTACTGTCCTTCTGCTGCCCCCTCCCTGGGCTCCATGTGACCTCTGTAAAAACTCATCCATCTTGAGCATTTGATCCTGTCCCACGGTGCCCGGCTGGTCTTTACATGCCTGGGGGCCTGTGAGGCCAGGAGACGCCTTTAAGCCCACAGCCATCTGGCTCCGCAGCGTTTCCCTATGGCACACGCTTGGTCTCGCCCCGTCTCTCACGCTGACATTCTATAATCACGTAAACAGCGCATCCTTTCTACTTTGTCTCCTCCCGTCCGTCTCCTCTTCCGCATTGTACGGCTCCCTCTTCTACCTGCAGTGTTACTGACAGCCGGTGCACTTTAAGACCATCTGTTTGTCAAAATCACAAACCACTAAGATCGTTTTTTTTTTTTTCCTCGCCCATCTGTCCACGCGACAGCCCTCTCGTCCTCGTTCTCGGAGCCATTTCGTCCACTTTTTCCCAGCGAAAGGTTAATGTCAGTCGCAGGTCCTACTAGAGATGAGCGGCGAATGTTTTTATTAGACTTGATGACGAGATAAGGGAGCAATTTGTCACACATTTTCCAGCTGGAGAGCTTTTAGAGCAGCTCTGTTGCCTACCTGCGCCCATTACTATAAGACCATCTGCCCGCTGCAGGCAGGGCTCCTGAAATGAAATGCGTTGGATATGTCTGTCTATCACTCCCCCCTGCCCTTATTTTGTCTTTTATCATTCGTTGTTGTACTTTTGCTAAAGGGGGAAAATGGATTAGCCCGTATTTGCTTTGATAACTGCCAGTCTGAAGTTTGTGGAGTGGGAGATGAATGATGTCCATGTTCCAGCTTGGCCGTGCGGGGATTAGGATGAATCGATGTGACACAGTTGGTCAAAACATACACATCTGGATGGTGTTGTTTGTACAGGGTTATATAAATACGGGTGAGTTAGTTTTGGAAAGATGCCATAAAGCACAGCTGTTGGTGTCAGTTTGGAAGCAAAGTGTTTAAAATGGTAGCGAAGCTGTTTTAAATCACGGCGTTGGCGTCGCTGGAGGAAGTGGCCTGAGTGCTGTGATGAAGCGTGGAACGCGTGTCCTGGGGAAGGTTCCATTGGATCACAAGCTGCACAGCCCTTGGCGTGTTTATAACTGTGGGGTTTGTCCTTGATAAGTTGTCAAAGCAAGTTTGGCTTGTAAATACACACGATACAACGTTGTTTTTTTTTTGTTTCTGGGCGTATGAGCTTTACAATCTACAGTAAATGTAACACAACTTATTAGGGACCCAGCTAATGAGAGGAAGGTGAAGTCCTGCAACGAGATCGTACTGAATTATTATTAATTAGAAGGTCAAGAGTCGCCCGTGTGTTTAAAAGCATCGCTGAATCCCGAGAGGTGCACACTTTAGAGTGTGACATCATCGTTTTCCAGCTGAGCCCTGCACACTTCAACGCACACTCCCACACAACCTTGTGAGCATGTTCACCTGCTGCCCGACGCGCTTCCTCACAGTGAGAAGTTCATCCAGGACGACACTGGGTAAAAACAGCAGCACTGACCCTGCTCTTTTCTGCTGAATAGGTTTTTCAGGGGAGCATTGCTGGCGTTAGAGCTGCAGACGACTCTAATCCTCGTGATTATGAATTAGAGTTCGAGAAGTGCCCATTACTGTCCTCGCTAGCAACGCGACGCGCTATCATTAATAAATGGCTCGTCGTGGACGCAGAGTGCAGGTGGGCTATTTCAGGCCACCTCATCCATCTTTAAAAGGAGCCACTGCGCAGACGGACAGCTGATGGATGGCTGGACAGGAAGACGGGGAGGCCGGGCAAGACCGGACCCTCCAGAACCAGATACACGATCAAATACTTTAAAATACAAAAAGCAGTGGACCTCTGTTAGCTGAGTAGCAAAGCGATAAGAATCTATCAGCCTGCATGAAATATGTATAGGTGGGACGTATTACCATCGAGCATATACAGAAGCCCCACGCTGACTTGTAGTCAGTTTATTATTAATGCATGTCCAAGCCAGGTCAGGAAATGAGTACAGTCGCCGAAGCAGACTGTCCTCGTCTAACTCATCTATTAAACATAGAGAGCTGCCCATTATCTACTGTATCCACTTTAATATTTTACCACGCTCCTCAGTCTGGACTCCACCGTACATACTGTACAGCCTGTGATCCTACTGTACCTAGTCATGCAGGACACGCGTGTGCCTGGTGAAGATATAGTCTTATTTGAGGTCAACTTATTGATTTCCCCATTATGTTGTCCAGAAGCAGAAGATCCGAGCTCTGCCTCCATCTTTTTTAAATTTTACTTGGACATATCTCTGAGTCTTCTCAATCAGACATGGACACTGTGACTGTATGATATGGGGGCAGTGTGTGTGTGTGTGTGTGTGTGTGTGTGTGTGTGTGTGTGTGTGTGTGTGTGTGTGTGTGTGTGTGTGTGTGTGCAGTAGGAAGGATTTATATGCAGGTATATTTTTATCCATATGTGATTCTGTGCTGATATTCCTGGTTGGGCTGGCTCCAATAAGCTTTAAATGAGGATTCGGGTGATGATGTGTAGAAATCTGGACTAAATCCAGCCGTACGTTCCAGCAGCAGCCTGCTGAGCCCAGATTTGTATTTTCACTGTACAGTACAATGTCAAAACCTTTTCCCCATCATCAACATTCAGGTAGTTCAACACGGACAACACGGGGCCACGGGCTGGAATATAAATAGTTTATTTTGGACAAAAAATACCAGAAGGTGAAACAAGCCCACAGCCTCTCTGGTGCCGCAGACACAGTACAGGCGTTTTCATTACAACACTTTAAAGTCAAATGATATTTCTATGCCCCCTATACAAAATACTGCACACGTCTAAAGTAATAATCCAGAGCTGACCCGGCTCAGAAATGACAAAGCACCCATTTAATAGAAGTGTGGGGTGAGGGATCGTCATAGCCAGGCACTGTGCGTGTGCTTATCTGTTCTCCTGTCCTTGGCTCCGCAGGGAGCCCAAATGTTAAACACTAAATCCAGTTTGTGCACAATGCTGAGCCTCCACTAAATAGAAAAACAATACACACACATATCTGGTGATAAGAGCAGAGAGCTTATAGATATAAGGCAACTCAACTGTGGCAGAGCGGAGATGAGACACACGCAGCCTGCAACACGGCTAACTATGGACGGCAAGATAAAGCATTTAAACAAACAGGGCCTTAACACATACAGTGTACACACCCACACAAAGTGAGGCTATAAATATTCAAATGTATGATTATGTATAACCAGAGTAATGGATGCCCAGACTCCCGTGTGCTACAGTGAGATCCAAAAGCCCACAGTCAAGAATGCTGTGAACAAGCTTTGTTGTTTTCTCACTCATACAGTAGATCTAGCCATGAATTAGACCTTCGGTTTGGCTGTTGATCTCAGTTATGTGACAAACCGACTTGAGGAAGACTTTGCAGACGTTGACCTGATCTGTGAAAATGAATTGTCCACTCATCATCACACATTCATCTCAACATACTGTGCGTAATCATGTGACTGACACACTGATACTAACTACAAGCATTCGTGCTAATTATATTTAGGGCAATGTGTCATTTACACATGATCTTTGGCAGAAATCAAACACAGGCAGGTAAAGTTTAAGCAACGGATGGACAAAGGCTGGTGAGACAAAAACGTGACAGAGAGAAATAATAAGCTGGAACCTTTATTACTTAATTAAATCTTGCCGAAGGGAAAGTAAAAGGAAACCTGCTCTGACTACTGATCAGCTGCTGCTGATGTATTTTGTTCTGCAGCTCTCTCCTTACAAGGAACTAGCGTGAAACAAGTAAAAGGCTGCGTGGCTAAATTAGTGTTTCATTTAAAAGCTGACTTTGTAAATAGTATTTCTTTGCATTTTGAGGAGGCGTTAATGCATGAACACCGTTTCAGTGACGCCTCCGTTCTCCCTAAAGGCGGGGGATTGGCCACCTGTAGGATCAGCAATAGTGGGCTTCACTGAGCACATGCATGCAGGCAGGACAGTGAGGAGGGAGGGGAGATACAGGAACAAGGTGGTCTGAGCACAAACCCTGCTGGCGCCATCGTTACGCCACAGAGCCTTATTCTCCCTGGAACAAGAAAGCTCATACATGCAGGAGCGTGAAGGAACTAACACTGAGTATTAGCGTGCCATCCGCGCATTACATAAACTGTCCTGTGTCTAATGGGAGGTTTCTGGGTGAGTAAGTGCACTGCGGCTCAGTTTGGCTCAATATGTGTCAGGCTTGTCTTTGACATATTTACTGTATATTCCTAATGCAATTATTACAAAAATGTAATAAAATATGAACATACATCACTTCCCTTTGGTGCTTCAATGTCAATGTTTTAGTGGCAAAGTTTATAAACCAAAGTGCCGCTTGTAAAAGACACAACAACCAAAACTAAAGGGACTCTAAAAGCAACTAATGTGACAAATACAACTGACGAACACTAAGAATAAAAAAAGTTATTTCTTTCTAAAATCTCATGTGGCTTTGGGTAACTTTTAACAACTAAGGTAGAGGGCAGATCATTGTGGCACGAGTGAATCTTTTCATTGTTGTAAGTGTTAATGACCTGCATGTTTCCCCATCAAACCACAAAGCAGAGTCATATCACACAGATTGATGGCCTGCGTAGTTACTGGCCTTGACTTGGCTCTGGACGCCAACGGCAAAAATCGATTTTGGCTTCAGAGACACACCAGCGAGCATGAGAGGATGCATGCTCACACACACACGCACGCACGCACGCACGCACACACACACACACACACACACGCACACAGCATCATGAGAGCAGCCCAGTGAGTAGTGAAGTGGTAGAAGCACCATTCAGGCTGCAGGTTCCAGGTTTACAAGCACAGATCTGCTGTTACTGTGATGTCAGTGGGAGCATAGGGAGCAAAGGTGTAATGCACCACCAAGAGTTAATAAATAGTATAAAAATGCATGACCTGTTATATGTAAGTGCATAATTGAAGATGCTAGATAAGTTTGTTAACAACTAATGAATTGGATGTTTGACACTCTGAGGTAAACGATGAGTTCAAGCATCAGGATTCAGCCCAACTTGGCTCGCGTGTCCGGGCTGTACAGCAGGACCTGGAGCAGGATGACCGCGTCGATCAGGATCTGGGCCGACCCGCACACCCAGAACTGAGCCGGGCTTTCGTTGAGCAGGAAATAGGTGGTCTTGAAGACATCGCCGGCCGTCCACAGCAGCACCATCTTCACACTGGAGAAGGAAGGCGTGAGAAAGAGATCATTTCATCAGCTCACCTGCTCCAGTAAATATAGCGAAAGGACTCAAGGAGTCCGTGGATAGAATGTGCGTGGCCTTGGAGTGTATTAACAACCATTGTGTTGGAACATGCTTCATCTTGTTGTCAGAGTCGAGTAAGAGGATGTTTGATTCTCCACGGCAAGACAAAAAAAGGTCACCTACTGTAGGCCAGAAGGTCAAAGGTCATTGTTTACTAGTACAGCTGATTTCTTGCCTTCTTGGTTATGTTAGGGCTGCTCATTTTATGTATGAATATTTTTCTCACTATCAATATTGTGCATAATATTTTTATACAATGAACACAAGTGAATAAAGAGACACGTCTGCTCATTGTTTGTGCTTTGTTGATGGACATTTAATCAGTTTCAGACCACAGTGGATCACTACAGCACAGATAATACTATAAGCTAATCTACTGCTGGACTGCAGCAGAAAGGCAGGGCATTGTTCACGTCAGCCTCTGTTTGGCTTTTGTTTAGAATCCTATTAATACAGAACATGACTGGCCTTATCCTATAAGCAGGCGCACCTACTCGTTCCCTCCACGTCTCCACATTGTTCAGCAAACAGCGACGAACAAAGGAAGCCTTCTTGTCGCTGTCCACCGTCTGAGGCCTGCAGCCGTGACCTGGTGTCAGTGTTTGCCAGAATATTAAACTTACAGTATTCATTTCCGTATTCATCTGGGAACCTTTCAGTGAATCTTGCTATTTTTTCCCCCTAGCTCCCACTCCAATAGAAATATGAGGGTAGAAGTGGAAAAATCAATCAGCAAAAAAAGGCCTAAACTGTGGATTGATCACATTCTGTTAGAAAAAAAGTTAACACAAGAGACAGGGAATAAAATAGTCTTTAAAGGGGACAGCAGCCATCTGCTACACAATGCGCCGAAATACTGAAACCTTACAGAAACTATAAGCCTTCCCTTGTGTCAGTGCTCGACATTAAGTCTTAATCCTTCTTCTTGACTTTCCCCATGCTATTCTCCCCTCTCTGCTTTTCTCTCCACCTTCTGCCTGGTCCATCCACCCTCTGCTCACTCCTCCCATTCCTGCTCTATGGACAGCGAAGTCCCACAGGTATGAATGTAATGTGAGCTTATTATTGTATTGGGGGTGACTTGGCCTGGGGACAAAGCAGGACAATCAGTCATCAGTGGCCCACAGTAAGAGTCAGACGGGCGAGATGGAGAGAGCGCCTGCAGAGAACAGCAATTACGTGGCAGCCAGCGCGAGAGGCGAGGCTGCGCCACCAAAACCACCAGAGACAACGAGAGAGGCCTCTTTGAACGGGGAGGAGACCTCTGTGGAACAGTTATGGATGGCGGTTGAGTCGGCCTAATGACTATAGGGACGGCTGTCCTGAACTATCCTTGAGCTCTCCTTGCAGAGCCGCGTCAGACTCCTTCTCTCCCACGGGGTCCCTTCAGGCGCCAAAGCGCAACCAACACACCAGTAGCAAACAATCCCGGCCTGGCGTGGAAGTCAGAGCATTAGCAGTACAGTACAGCAGACCTACTGTAGACGCGGTGCTTGGTATGAAAGCGATAAACAAGGCAGGGTGATGATGCGAGTTGGACAAAAACACATTGAATATCTGCACACAAAAATCTGATCATATTAACACTGGTACATTCATAAATTCAGTAACAATAGAGGGGTGAGAGTCAGTGTAACAGATGTAAAGCCATTTCAAGCTCTGGATCTGTTGATCTCTGCGGTTTTCGTACATCATCGTCTTGTTGTTTTGTGTTGTGTTTGTGGCCCAAGTGTGAGACTTGGTCACCACCTCTCAAAATGAGAATATGCTACTCATTTTCTAATGCACACAGGAAAAAGTCACGAACAGAAACCCAGCTACAGCCGCACACACACCACACGCACTCAGAAACGTCTGAGGCAGAAGGGTCCCTCCTGTGAGGAGTCAGAGCCTCGTTTCCTGAATAGGAACGACAACTGGTTTAAGTGAAGGGTCAGGGAGGCCGTCTGCCTGAAGGAGGAAGACCCCGCTGTCAATGAGGAGGAGGCCTGAAGCACAGTCTGTCCCCCACTCACAGAGCAGCTTTCACCACGACCCAGATGGGTTCAGTGGTTCACACTCAGGTGGTCTCAGATGCCACTGAACAGAACTGTTTGAAAAAAAAACATGATCTACAGGAGAAAATGAACATGCACACACAGTCACCACATATTTATTCAGCTCTGCTTGTTCAGCTCACTTTTAAGAAAGAAACAAGCTCAACAGATGCAGTTCAGGCTAAATGTGAGGTTTCAATAAGGCTGCAGCATCTTTTGGAGCCACGCGATCGCTTGTTTTTTCCTTTGAGTTTAAATACAGCCTGTTCAGGATGCCCATTCATTCAAACCTTTTATCTTTCACAAAACCCAAATCTTCCCCAATTCTTATCACACAAAATTCTCTTTATGAAACTTGTGTGCCTGTGGAGCCTTAGCTGAATCGATGTGGAACACTCCACTAACCTTTGGTTTTTTTCTGATCTGGGGAAACCTTGAATTCTTAATTGTCTCTGCATCGTGATTTTCATCAATTTTAATTTTCTTTCTCTGCTGTAAGTTGCCAGTTTTCTAAAGTTTTTCCCCTCAGAAGACACCCTCTGTTGAACTTCAGAGTGTCATGATCTGTGTCTTTGTTTCTAGTTGTTCCCTGTTTCACGTCATGTCCTGCTTGTCATGTTTCACGCCATGTCCTGCGTAACACTACTTCCTGTTTTATTTTGATAGTCTCCTGGTTTCTGTTCCTGCTTTAGTTTTACTTCCGGGTTTTTGTCACAGCTGCTTCCTGCTCCACCTGATCGTTATCCTCACCTGCACTGAATCAGTTAATCACTCACCCGTGTATTTAGTCACCTCCTGTTCCCGTAGTCATTTGCCAGATTGTTGAGTTGAGAATGAGTTGAGCGTCCCTAGTTTCCTGTGTTCCCTGAGTGTTCGTGTTTCTCGTGTTTTGTTCCTGTTCGCATCGTGTATCCTGCCCGACCCTGGATTATCTACTTACCGTGAGTTTTTGCCTGTTCCCTGCCTGTACTTTTGCCGAGCCTTTTTGTGTTGACCTGGACCGTCTGACCGTGCCTTGAGGAATAAACCTTTTGTTGATTATAATATCGTCTCCGTGCTGTGCATGTGGGTCCGCCGTCTGCCCGAGTCCCTGACAGAACAATCTGGCCAAACTTGGACCCAGCCAGCACTTAGCCTCCGGTCAGGTCAGTGACTGTTTTTTCCTCTTGTTGTTTTTTACGGCAAATATAACTCTCCCGCGGAAGTATGGTTTCGGTTTCCTCCTCTCCGCCCCGTCGGATCGTCGTGCCTGCACCAACCGGCCCAGCTCCCTGGTTGTTTCCCTGGGAGGATTTCCTGCTCTCACGCGGCCCCCAGTCTCCAGTTCAGCCGCGCGCTGCTCAGTCTCCAGTTCAGCCGCGCGCTGCTCAGTCTCCAGTTCAGCCGCGCGCTGCTCAGTCTCCAGTTCAGCCGCGCGCTGCTCAGTCTCCAGTTCAGCCGCGCGCTGCTCAGTCTCCAGTTCAGCCGCGCGCTGCTCAGTCTCCAGTTCAGCCGCGCGCTGCTCAGTCTCCAGTTCAGCCGCGCGCTGCTCAGACTCCAGTTCAGCCGCGCGCTGCTCAGACTCCAGTTCAGCCGCGCGCTGCTCAGACTCCAGTTCGGCCGTGTGTTGCCCAGACCCCAGTTCAGCCGTGTGTTGCCCAGACCCCAGTTCAGTCGTGTTTTCCCCAGTCTCCAGCCCAAGCTCCAGACGCCGCGGTCCCGTTTCACCATGCGGGTCCCGATACAGAGGTCCGGTCCACACCGCTCCCAGCGCCTCAAACGACGGACAGTCGCAGCTGCTCCGGACGGCGACGGCGGCGGCGCGGTTCCAGGATTCCGGATCCCGCGGTCTCGGTCATGGGGACCGAGCCGTCTCCTTCTCCGACAGAGGAGTCCCTTGATTCTCTGACTGACTGTGTCCCTCAGATATCAGGCATCCCAGACAGCGTCGCCCGACGGGTCCACCTTCTCTGCTCTCCTCCAGTTGCGTTTCTCTTCGCCCACCTCATGAACACCGCCGATTCGGCAGCAGACCAGGGCGCGAGAGAACAACTGTTCAAGGAAGCAGCCGCTCTCGTCCTGAGGGAGCCTGTCCTGCGTGAGGCCCTGCAACTCCCGGGCCTGCAGCCAGCGGCCGCTTCATGCCCCACCTCTCAGTCAGTTCAACCTCGCCATGCTCATGCCCCGGTGCAGTCCTGTCGTCTCCAGGCCCCAGTCCAGTCGAGCCCAGTCCAGATCCCAGTTCAGCCCAGTCACGCTCAGTCCTTGTCCCAGTCAGAGGGCACCGTCCGTCTGACGACTGGTAGTCCAACCCAGTCAGGCCCGACGTCTTCCCCGTCGAGCTCGGCAGCTGTAAGCTGTCATGCCAGCTCCGGAGTTGACGCCGTTCCAGTCCCTGTCGGCCATGTTGAGGCCGTTCCAGTCCCTGTCGGCCATGTTGAGGCCGTTCCAGTCCCTGTCGGCCATGTTGAGGCCGTTCCAGTCCCTGTCGGCCATGTTGAGGCCGTTCCAGTCCCTGTCGGCCATGTTGAGGTCGTTCCAGTCCCTGTCGGCCATGTTGAGGTCGTTCCAGTCCCTGTCGGCCATGTTGAGGTCGTTCCAGTCCCTGTCGGCCATGTTGAGGTCGTTCCAGTCCCTGTCGGCCATGTTGAGGTCGTTCCAGTCCCTGTCGGCCAAGTTGAGGTCGTTCCAGTTCCTGTCCCTGTCGGCCCAGTTGAGGTCGTTCCAGTTCCTGTCTCTGTCGACCAAGTTGAGGTCGTTCCTGTCCCTGTCGGCCAAGTTGAGGTCGTTCCAGTTCCTGTCCCTGTCGGCCCAGTTGAGGTCGTTCCAGTTCCTGTCCCTGTCGGCCAAGTTGAGGGCGTTCCCGTAGGCCAAGTTGAGGGCGTTCCCGTGGGCCAAGTTGAGGGCGTTCCCGTGGGCCAAGTTGAGGGCGTTCCCGTGGGCCAAGTTGAGGGCGTTCCCGTAGGCCAAGTTGAGGGCGTTCCCGTAGGCCAAGTAGAGGTCACCCCTGTCTCTGATCCCGTTCCTGTCGGCCCTGTAGCGGTCGTTCCAGTCCCCGTTCCTGTCGGCCCTGTAGCGGTCGTTCCAGTCCCCGTCACCCTTGGAGCCGCAGCGCCCGCCGGCCCCCAGGAGGAGGTCGCGCTAGCCGCAGTTCCTGCGCACCTCCAGGAGGAGGTCGCGCCAGTCGCAGTTCCTGCGCACCTCCAGGAGGAGGCTGCGCCAGCCGCAGTTCCTGCGCACCTCCAGGAGGAGGCGGCGCCAGCCGCAGTTCCTGCGCACCTCCAGGAGGAGGCGGCGCCAGCCGCAGTTCCTGAGCACCTCCAGGAGGAGGCGGCGCCAGCCGCAGTTCCTGAGCACCTCCAGGAGGAGGTCGCGCCAGCCGCAGTTCCTGAGCACCTCCAGGAGGAGGTCGCGCCAGTCGCAGTTCCTGCGCACCTCCAGGAGGAGGTCGCGCTAGCCGCAGTTCCTGCGCACCTCCAGGAGGAGGTCGCGCCAGTTGCAGTTCCTGCGCACCTCCAGGAGGAGGTCGCGCCAGTTGCAGTTCCTGCGCACCTCCAGGAGGAGGTCGCGCCAGTTGCAGTTCCTGCGGACCTCCAGGAGGAGGTCGCGCCAGTTGCAGTTCCTGCGCACCTCCAGGAGGAGGTCGCGCCAGTTGCAGTTCCTGCGGACCTCCAGGAGGGGGTCGCGCCAGTTGCAGTTCCTGCGGACCTCCAGGAGGGGGTCGCGCCCGTCGCAGTCCCGGCGGACCTCCAGGAGGGGGTCGCGCCAGCCGCAGTCCCGGCGGACCTCCAGGAGGGGGTCGCGCCAGCCGCAGTCCCGGCGGACCTCCAGGAGGGGGTCGCGCCCGTCGCAGTCCCGGCGGACCTCCAGGAGGGGGTCGCGCCCGTCGCAGTCCCGGCGGACCTCCAGGAGGGGGTCGCGCCCGTCGCAGTCCCGGCGGACCTCCAGGAGGGGGTCGCGCCCGCCGCAGTCCCGGCGGACCTCCAGGAGGGGGTCGTTCCCGTCGTAGTTCCTGTCGACCCCCAGGAGGGGGTCGTTCCCGTCGCAGCTCCCGCCGCACCTGCATCGGTTCCTTGCGGTCCGGCGCTGACCGCATCTGCTTCGATTCCTGGTGGTCCGGCGCTGACCGCATCTGCTTCGGTTCCCGTCTCTCGTCGCGGTGGTCCAAGGAGGACGCCGCTGGCTCCTGCCTCTCGTCGCGGTCGTCCAAGGAGGACGCCGCTGGTCCCTGCCTCGTCCTTGTCTTGGCCGCCGGACTGGTGGCCTTGCCCTCGGCGCCTCCTGCTGCCCGGATGGCGCTGCCTCCTGCGGCGACGCCCGCCTCGACTCCTCAGCCCATCGGATCAGCGTCCGCCTGGAGGACGTTGCCGTTCGGGGTGGGTCCCGGGGACATCGGTCCAGCCCAAGGGCACTAAGAGTGCCACCCTGGCTCAGCGGCTGCTGGGCAGGGTCTCGCCACGCCATCACCCTCCGTGAGGGAATCCCTGAACTTCATGTTTTTCCTGGTCATGGACTTTTGTAGTGTTATGTGGACTCTTGTTTTGGCCCTCCTCCGGTCCTCCCTCCACCCACCCTGCTCATGTACCTTGAGGGGTAGGGATTCGGTCCCTCCACCTGGGACCTCCCTCCGCCCGCCCTGGTTTGGGGGGGGGGGGGCTTCCGTGGGCGCCGTGGACGGCGCCATAGGGGGGGGGGGTACTGTCATGATCTGTGTCTTTGTTTCTAGTTGTTCCCTGTTTCACGTCATGTCCTGCTTGTCATGTTTCACGCCATGTCCTGCGTAACACTACTTCCTGTTTTATTTTGATAGTCTCCTGGTTTCTGTTCCTGCTTTAGTTTTACTTCCGGGTTTTTGTCACAGCTGCTTCCTGCTCCACCTGATCGTTATCCTCACCTGCACTGAATCAGTTAATCACTCACCCGTGTATTTAGTCACCTCCTGTTCCCGTAGTCATTTGCCAGATTGTTGAGTTGAGAATGAGTTGAGCGTCCCTAGTTTCCTGTGTTCCCTGAGTGTTCGTGTTTCTCGTGTTTTGTTCCTGTTCGCATCGTGTATCCTGCCCGACCCTGGATTATCTACTTACCGTGAGTTTTTGCCTGTTCCCTGCCTGTACTTTTGCCGAGCCTTTTTGTGTTGACCTGGACCGTCTGACCGTGCCTTGAGGAATAAACCTTTTGTTGATTATAATATCGTCTCCGTGCTGTGCATGTGGGTCCGCCGTCTGCCCGAGTCCCTGACACAGAGTTCTCCTCATCGTCTCCCTGTACCGATTGCTCCTTTTGTCCCATGTCCTGCTCTACTGCCATCTTCTCTTTCATTTCCACTGTCATTGCATTCACTCCCCTCCTCCTTTTTCTATAAAGGGAATGTATCAGCTTGTGTTGTGTTGCATCAGGAAAGCGTGCAGCCATCTTTCTGAACTGGAACAAGTAGTGAGCCTTGCTGAAGGCATCAACATGACACAAAATGGCGCAGTAACTGGAGAGCTCAATTACAGTACAAGCCTAAGGGAAACTTTAACTACCGGTAGTTTGGGAATATGCAGTGTTCACCCCAATAACCTAAGAGCCACTAGTACCCTGCACAGAATAATTATAAAAAATAGTCACAATTATACGTTTATTCAGTGTGTCTTGCTTAAATCACGCATGCAAATGAAGGAATCTAAGCATGGGTGCTGCTTAGAGTTAAGGTCTGATCAGTTCTGGAACTGGTGGAAGTGTCTTTAACCTGGATGATTGATAATCTTCACAGACATCTTAAAAGGCAGCGTAAAAAAAGACTTCTGCTAGTTTACTCTAGTAAATGAGAGGGTGGAAATAATCTTTACAAATGTTGTGTTAGAAATGTTTACCGTTATCTTGATTTACTACTAATGAATGTCTCCTCTGTCCTCCCTGGTCTTCATTTATACCCTACAGTACCCTCCTCTCTGCCTCCGTCTAAACTTCTCTCCCTTACCTCACCCCTCCAAACGCCGTGCTCCCCCTTTGGCTAATTTCTTCGTTCAGTAGTTCAACATCATTAACGAGGAAGCGTCAATGACAATGTAATTAAAGGGGGAGGGTCATCAGAACCAAACCCGTCTCTATCGAGCAGAGGAATGGAGACAAAACATTAGTCTGAGGTCATCTATCTCCGGCAGGCACAAATCCACACACACGCACGCGCTCGTCTCAGACATCCCCATGTGGCAGCAATAAAAGTTGACGGGTGAGGAAAGACACACAGGAGAAACAATAGAACCTGGTCATGAGTGACACTTTAAGAGTCCTCTGAGGAATCAGCCGTGATTATATTACTGATTACTGAAGCTTACTGAGCATCTACCGTATACTGTATACAGTACACGTACATGGACCAGCATGTATAGATGAAAACACACCAACATACAAACATGCACACATCATGCACTTGTGCTGGCTCAGTCTAGTTCAGCCTGGACACGTCTCCCATTGATCACTGACCTGACACCTTCAGCTGAGATAAGTGGCAAGAGATGTGTGACGTGGTGAACTGGGCATCCAGAAAGAAGAGGGGAAGGAGGAGCACTGAGAGACGGATACGGCGATACGGAGGTAAAAGGGAAACGATGAGAGACGGATAACGATGTAGCGAAGCAGGGGACCAATGAATCTGGGGAGAGGTGAGAAACGAAGTGGCCGTGATAGCTGGAGCTTAGCCAGACAGGGTTGAGTGATGTAGAAAGCGAGAGGGGGGGGTCTGATTGCCTCGTGTGGCGGCGGCGCCATATGTGGGCCAGGCAGTAATTGTGCTGTGTATTGAACCGGTGCTGTCAGAGCAGCTATTAGCTCGTTGGAGTGACTGGAGTGGACAATGTGGAACACTACTGCAGGAAACGGGGCTGAGTGACATTTAGATACAGGGAGAGAGACTTAAAAGGACAAGTGCAGAGTTGGCTGCCTGATACAACCTGAAATACACCATGTGTCTAAATCCCCATATTATCAATCGCACCTGGAGCCTTTATGTGTCTCTATATGTGTCTTTGTATGTCTCTAAAAAGGCAACACCTACAGAATAGCTCTGAAAAGCTATATCCATGAAAAACCGAAGATGAAGTGACTAGACACGTCAAATTTAAATATTTGTCTTATAAGAAATATGATATATGTTCTTTGTTTACTTATTAGTGATCTCACACTGAGCTCTATGCCTCTGTAAAGGTGTCTGTTTCTCTTGACAGACAGACAAATGAACTGAGCTGTCTTACTATGCTGAAAGTGCAACACACAGATTACTATCATGTTCCAGCTGTATTTTTGCAATAACACCGTCACTAATTCTGTAACTTCTGTGTTTTATGAATTTCCAGATAAAGAAACAAAAAGTGTCCCCATCTATCTCAGCAGACAGCCCATTTTACACTCCTGTTGTGGAGATAAGTAGGCAGCTAATCACAAATCAAACATCGGGCAGGCTTTGAGCCTTCAGTGGAAAATCACACTTAATATGTGAGACTTAGAGAATCTCCAGAGGGGGGTTAAACAGTCCTCGTAATTGCTTGATAAAACTAATACAAAGCTCACCGAGAAGCAGCAGCTGATGTTTAAAGCTTCAAACAGCTTCAATCACCTGTTCCATCTTCGACCATGCACGACTGCATTGGCTCCATGCGTTTGTCCAAGCTTGCCGTCCATGTGTGTGCCCACACATGGAGGTGTGTGTGTGTGTGTGCGTGTGTGTGTGTGTGTGTGTGTGTGTGTGTGTGTGTGTGTGTGCGTGTGTGTGCGTGTGTGTGCGTGTGTGTGCGTGTGTGTGCGTGTGTGTGTGGTGTTACAGCAGTGGGGCTGTTACTCTCCCTAAGGGGGGCAGATAGAGAGATGAAAATCAAAGGACTGAGCCAGAGAGAAGCCGAGCTGCTCTCAACCCACTAACTATGAATTATGCATGTTGATCGATCGCACACAGGCAAACACAGAAAAAGTTCCCAAACCTGCCAGAAAAAGATAGATTCTACTTCACAAAATGAAATGACGGGGTAGTATCGGTGGGGGGGTATCACACAGAGCCCAGCAAAGGGAAGTTAAGATGCCTTTTAAAATAAAGAATCTAGCCTGTTAGCAATAGCCACATCTATAAGCTTATGTCATTTCAACAGTGTGTGACTAGTTAACAGTAAAGGTGGATATGAACTGTACATGTACAGTTCCTCACAGGTATTTTGATGCAAGGGAAATGAAATCCACTCAATTGTGGGAGCTGCCTACTGTAATTCCTGAGAGGGACCATTCAGACAGGCTCTATATATAACTCTTTAGTGAGGATACTCAGTCTACTCACTAAAAAAACATTTACAAAACTGGTTCAATGTAAACAACATATAATATACACTAAGGAAAACAACAACTACCTGTTCTATAGTTATCAGCATGATCCAATTACCTGACAGTTTCCTTAAATAACAAGGATACTCCCTGGTGTGGATGATGCGCTCCGTTCTGTACCCCAGGGAGCTCATGTCTCTTTTGGAACAACTTTAGGAACCTGGAAACAACACTAACACAGCAGCACTAATTAATTCCTGGAAAATTATATTAAGGATGCCACAAATTAGCAGCTTGTTGCATTTTCTTTTACTGCCTGAATCTAAAACTGAATCCGGATGCGACGGAAGAATCTGTACGTATAAAATGAATTCGCTGGTGGTGCTTTGTCATCAGGGGCTCCTGTTTGCGGTTTCACGGCAACTCTGGCTCTTTAATTTTATTTGTAAACTTGTATACATGTAGGTCTGAATATGTTTTCACACCCTTGTGTCCAAACCCCAGGAAGAAAGATGCTGGAGCCCAGCGATAGGAGGTCAAGGCAGAGCAGGACAGACTCAGAATAAAATTAAATAAAGAGGCTGCCTTCACTGCTGCTCCACTGTGTGGGTTTACAAAGAAAATAATAGGCATGACTGCTGCCAGTGTGTTTCTCTCACATAGCTATAGGTACAACAAGACCTTGACATGTCCCAACACATATTTTACTTATGCACTTCATAAATAATAGCAGCAACTCCAGAAACACATCCATAGCGATACTGTACAAGTACCAACTTCTTGTACTACATCATTTAAGGCACAAACCTCTCCAGGACAAACAAGCCTCTAATTTAACACAGAGGCAATCACTGACTTGCAATATCATAGCTTTGACCTTGTTAACTCTCCTGTAGCAAATGTTGTACATTAGTAAATGCTCCCAGAGCTATTAGCAAAGCTGCAGACTCCGGCCTTGCAATGCACCTTATAATTATGAGACACACCATTACTATTGCTCAGGTACATTAAAGTCCAGCCTCTCAATATTTTACTGCTACAATAGCCAACCATTACTAGTGATGTTCCAGTCCACACACACTATTACTATTACTACTATTTCTATACCCACTCTACTAATATACTGTACTGTGGGTGAGAATCCTTAGTTCACTTCAGTGCCCAGCTTTCGACTGTAATGTCAGCTGTTCAGTAAGTTCTATGAATAGAAAAACAAATAGGAGTGCAAAACTATCAATGGTTCAACAGTACAGATACATAGATGCTATATAACACATACAGTATATATTCTTTTATTCACTTTTCACCAGTGACCACATCTCCTGGCCTTGTTTATGCAGCACTTCCCACGTGTGGTCACTTTTGAGACACACACCTCTAGTTCACAGTTAACAAAGTACAGAGTCGTCACTGCACCTTTATCACATCCTCCAGGGCCACACAGTAAAAGTACAGCCCCTTTGTCTGAAATAGCCTCAAGGTAATGGCTGCCTCAAGGGAAACATGAAACCACCATTATGCGGCTATTGAGGAGACAAGGTAATAGGACGACCATTAATGTTTGAAGAGCGCTGCCCATAACGGCGAGCGAGGAATGGGCTGCTAGTTAAGATGTGGGAGAAGCCGAGTGACAAAGGGAAGGAACGTAGGACACGCATGCAGCGATGTGGTGCTTATGCTTAGTATATGCTTAGTTGGTCAGTAGTTTGGAAAGGGCGGTAAAGATGAGAATACCTAGAGAAAAGCCCTGCATGCGCCTCGTGAGGGGAACAGACAGACTGCTCCTGTCAGTGCCGCCTCCACTGCCACTGAGTGACATTGCGAAGGTTGGGAGCTTTGATGCAGAGCTGGGAGAGGAGGCGAAACAGATAATGTTTAATGAGAGGGAAGAGGAAAACAGGCGGCCCCCCCAGGCAGCTGAGCAGAGAGCACCGCGCAATCACTCATACGCGTCCGCGTTTGTATAAACAAACTGCAACTTTACAGTTCGATTATAACTTCCACCCGAGTCACGGGAGCTTCGAATGCGAAGCAGGCGACGGCATCGACGCTGAGGACTGTTTTACACCTAGAAGCAGCATCATGCAGCAGGTAGCATCATAACTGAGCCTGCTGCCATTCTGGTTTGGTTATATGATATTCTCTGTTCCAATCAACACGGTCATTCATGCAATTTAAGGCCAATAGTGAGGTTAGAACAGGCTCATGCTGGAAACACAGCGTTTTCCAGAAACTCTTTATTTCCACTGGGAGGAGTTGGTTTTGCAATACAATACAACATCTGCTGTTTGTTTTTTGGTGACTGATGCATTGCTGCATTAATGAATCAGGACTATGCCATGGATCTGAGTTTAGCGAATGGATGAGCGTAACTCTCTCATCACGCATCTCAAAGAGCTAATGTAGTGTTATTGTGTATTTAATCTTCATTGTGAAACTCAGTCTGAGCTAAATTGGTGCTCAAAGGAAGCGCATTCACCCCAGGGACACTTTTGTAAAATGGGTCAAATTACTGAGAGGCAACATTCTGCCATTCGGACAATAAATCAGCTGTACAGCCACTTCATGACTACACTGCATGTACTGCTTTACTCATACTTACTACTTATATAAATAAAGTGTTTCAGAAATTGTATAATAAAGGCTGACTCTTCCTCTGCACGTGTTCCTGTGTGCCAGTTAAAACATACATGCTCTTAAAGAACAAATGTCCGTCAAGATAAAAATGTGACCAGCACTGTCATGGGTCGAGACCAGGTCAGATTAATCAGTAATTAATTATTAGCTCCACGCTTTATGATGCAGTAATGCGGCATGCATTTGGGTCAGAAGGATTTGCAAGTCAAGATAAACAAAAGCACTTTCCACCCCAGAGAGTTGCAAACTCCAACCGACGTCAATGCAAATAATTAATCCTAATTTTAGTCGTTCTTATCACAGTCCCCTTGTACGCATGTTATTTTAGGTTCTCTGTAGTTCCTGAACATCTGCTGAAAACAAGGGGCGTTTATTGGGCCTTGTGAAAAGTAAAATGTTTTGTTTTGTTTTTACTGAATATTTTCAGATGACATTTTTTTTGCATGGATCCCAAACACACAGACAGAAACATACTGAGGATACTGTATAAAATTGCATGATGATGAGGTCGTCTGCTATTAGCAGTGTCATGATCCTGCAGTCCTATATTGCAGACTAAACCATTTCTTTAATGCACCCTTCTACCTCCTAGTGCTGCCTCTCCACTGTCTGCCTTATTCTATTCAAGGTGACCTTGGGTTTAACTTGGATAAATCTGAAATATTCTTCTAAAATGTAACAATTTAAATGTAATGATTTAGTTCAGAACATTTCTTGAAAGAAATGTGTGGCTTATCATTCTTTACAAGAATGTGATAGAGTAGAACTTCATAGATATTAAAGTTAAGGGTGGCATTTTGGTGTTTGTGAACACTCCTAAATTGGGAAAGAGTCACGTTCCAAGTCACGACCTGAGAAAGTGCGGTACCTCATGCCTTTGGTTGAGCGGTTCTGGATGTTCCGCAGCAGCTGCGGGAGTCCTAGCATGGCCTCGAAACACAAGGCCAGGGAGCCCAGCATCTCCACAAACACAGCAGAGTCCAGAAACAGCAGCGTGACCACTGCACACAGCACGGTGAAGCCGAAGCAGAAGAGCAGGTAGTCCTCGAATACAGTCCATTTCCAAAAGTACTGGAGATCCAAGTCTGGAGAAGGGAGGCAATAAGAAAACATGTCACGACAGCAGATATATCAGAGAACTATACAGATTCTTCCTTGATGACATCACACTGCAGGAAAATTTGGACCACAGCCAATTCTTTTTCCCTCTCATCACTGCGTCATTGTGTTAGGGCCTCCCATGGAGCTGGTCCCTGCTGAGTTACAGTACCCACATCCCCCATTCAGAGCGAGGGGTCGCTTCACTTACAGAAGAGCATGTGTGGCTGTGGTGCAGTGGGGTGAAAGGAGGACCAATGCAGAGGGAGACTGAAAACACAGAGGCTGATATTGCAGGAAAACAAGCGAGGAGGAATGAGAGCGTGGCCATGAAAAGTCTGCATAGACAGCACTAAATCAATACCGTGCACAGGCATGTTAACTGAACAAAGTCAAACCAGATCCTCAAAAGCCCTTATGTTTCTTTTACTTCAGAATCACCTTTGGTGCAGCCAGAACCAATATTTAGAAGGTTTATTACCTTTGGTTTCAAGCAGTTGTTTCACTGACACCATCCTGTTTGTCATTCAAGACGTTCACAATCCAACAATTCCATCATTGAAGAGCAGCACTTTACGGGGTCCAAAGCCTAAAGGACTCCTACCCGACTCACGAGTGAGGACAAAATCAGTGTGTGAAGCCAAGATAAAAGTGTAGAATTATTTAGTCACAGTGGTCAAAAATAATTCCAGTCCTTTAAGTCTCAGCAGAACTGATTTAACGGGGTAGAGGGAGCTTGAGCTGCCAGGAAAGCCTGCAAAGAGAAACATTACAGTAGGTCGACTACATCAACAATCCCGTCACCATTAGCCACGGCCTCCACGGTCTATGAAGATGACTGACGAGCTCCCATTAGCTGTGCAAACCAGCTCACGCCAGCTAAACGGACTGGGTCAGTGCTGACGCAGCAGTCAGCGGAGCCCCTCGCTGTGTCCTGACACACTTTGGTGTTTCTGCTCCTCAGATCTTTGCCAATGAGACCGAGAGATCCACCGTCCACATGACCGAGCTGAATACAAATGTTAAGTGTGTCTCTAGCTGGGTTTTATTAGTGTGAAACTGCTGTTTGTTGTCGGGAAGCGGTTTCAGATCAGCTGCAGGGTCCAGGTATCTATCAGTTATCGGCCTAAAACCAGGTGAAGCAATTAAAATGTAGAAATGCTCCTTTGCACCCCCTTAAACAAACAAACACAATAATTTAAAAACCTATTTATTGCTGTGTCTTTAATTGCATACATTTGCATAATGACAAACTGGAATAAGCATTTCCATAAAAATACTGTAGTTTTCATTTTTAATGTTAATAAATATCCTTTACTAAAGTTCTGTTTATGTATCTATTATTTTCAAGGTCAACAATATTCTAATAAGCTATTGTGCACAATTGTACCGACACATGAAGTCAAGTGACTATATGGACACAAGTGCTGCCTACTCCTTGTTCATTGTGGTATAATTTAGCTTTTCTGACTCACTAGAATTAAAATTTTTTATTTTCTCCCTCTATTCTAACCAGCTGGTTATCCAACTGTATCAGCAAACACAATGCAAACGTTGTCGCACCAAATATCCTGTAACACGCCAGCCTGAAAACCGGGATGTGTCCCATCGCACTCCGGTGAGCTGCATCTGCCGCAGCGTCGCGGGACAGACAGGAGTGAGACATCTTGCGAGACGCCACACGGCGAATGCAGCAGCGCGTTTGTCGCCGACATGATTAATGGCTTTATTACCGCCGCAAAAGGGAGACGTCGCCCACAGCTGACGAACAGACACGTCGGGTGGGAGAGAGGACAGGCCGGGCTCCCTTGCGCACATATGACATGAGAAATGCTGTGGGAGAGTGACTTATGTCTGTCCTCGCAGTGGACGACGGTGACGGAACCCGAGGAGCGACACAACTGGCACGTCAGCTCGTATTCACACGTCTGGTGCCTCTTTACCACAACGATACAGTGGAGCGGCTCGGAGGCCTTACTGTACCTTTATCAGCAGCATGAAACCCCTTTCATTAGCTTTTTAAGCGGAGCCGCGGCAGCGAAGAATAAACGTGCTGACAACAGCAACAAGCAGAGAAGCAGCGTTTCAAGCCTGCTGTCGGCTCCCCAGCGTTTACAGCCTCCCACCGAGCCGCTCGCGTTCACCCGTTCGGTTTTTAATTCAGGCTTCGTCTGCAGCGCATTCACATCCACGTTCCAACACCAACAGCACGTCATGCCTTTCACAAAGCAACCCAGTCTATTCCGCAGCATAAGCGACAGAGGAGAGCGCCTTCATGTCTCACTAAAAGCAGCCTCCTATGTTGATCTGCATCATTCAATTGCCTGAAAGACAGGAACTAGCTGATGCATCGTTGATGAAGTCCTCTCTAGTGGTCCTCTCTCTCTCAGCGTGCCTTTCCCTGACCACTTCTCACCTATCGCAGGTTCAGTCCCTTCTCCACTCCGCGACTAAAAAAAAAGTGTCCTCACCTCACTTCACACACACCCCCCCCCCCCCCACCCCCCCCCCACACACACAACACCACCTCCTTTTGTGGCTGCTTTCCTGTCACCTCAGGACAAGACAGGTGGCCTGGCCTTTTCCAAACAGCATCATGGTGTCTGGTATGCATCGAGGCCAGGGCTGCACTTCAAAGGCCCCCAGAGACTGCGGAGAGCTGGGAGGCAGAGAGGCGCTCCCTTCCTTCACACTGACTCTTTGTTTACACAAAGCCCATTCCAGATCAAACAATTCAATTACAAAAACGGCGAGGAGGTAGCCCCGAGCATGTCGATACCTGTGTATGAAGTGACTGTGGGATGATTTGAGCTTCTCAAGCAGGATAAGTCAATCAATTTGTGTGTGTGTGTGTCACGGCTCAGGTTTAAGCCTGGAGGCGTGAGTCTGAGCAGATGCAGCAGCGTGGACGCCTTGTTTCTGTGCTGGGGGAGACCATGCGGGACTGCACAGAAGCAGCAGAGAACCTGATTACAAATGGACAGAGGGATTGAGCGACGGAGAGTCAGAAAGACAGAGGAGAGAGTGGCTTTGAGTCAGTCGAGTAGATACACGGAGGCCGAACTCACCCGCGTTTCCCAGCAGGCCGAGCAGAGTATGAAAGTAGAGGAGGCAGAGACGAGGATCGACACTGACAGCTATAGAGCTTTGAGATGTGCTGACTCAGCGCCGACTGCGTGTGTGAACTAATCAGCTCTGTGGAGCCTGCTTGTTGTGCTAAAGCAGCTGTTTGACATGTCTTGTAGACTGTCTGTTCTTTGCACGGCTCTAACCAAAGGGTAGGCGTGGCACCTCTAGGGGCGGATGGGATTCTTTTACTATCGTAAAGTCTGTTCGGCGTAACATAAATTCAGTTTTTGGTTCGAACTGACGATGCAAGTGAGCGGCATTCTTGCCAAGGCCACTACTTCCAGTACAGATAGTAGGCATTAATAGGGACTCTACAGGTGCTCTGCGGTCGTTTTGATGGACAGAAAGTCACTCAACCAAAGAAAAAAAAGGGCTGTTTCTGCAGCACAACCTCACTCGGTTCATGAACAGAACAGGCCTGAACGAAGACACATCAAAGTGTCCAATGCTTTCTGTGTCAGCTGTTCTGTTTATATGCAGTTGAAATCTTTTTAGATGAGCGAAATGTTTCTTTCAGCCTGGTCAGAGTCAGTACTACTAAGGGTTTTTAATGATATCCTCATAGCAACTGATGCTGGTGATGCTATGGTCCTTGTTTTACTAGATGTGACTGGTCCTTTTGACACTGTGAACCATAGTATTTTATTATCTGGGCTGCAGCGTCTGGTGGGCATCCATACAGCCCTGGAGTGGATTAGGTCCTATTTAGCTGACAGAACTATAAGTGTGAACCGTGCTGGTTCTGATTCTTCTTCCCCAGGGGTCAGTCTTAGGGCCTCACCTTTTTCCCCTTTATCTACTTCCCCTGGGCTCTATTCTGAGGAAGCATGGCATTTCATTACATTGTTATGCTGCCGACAGTCAAATCTATACACCACTGAAGAAAAGTGATGCTTTTTGTATTAAATTACTTCTGTCATGCCTTGATGACATTAAGGATTGGATAGACCCTTAGTTTTTTTTAAGTCTTTTAAAGTAAAGGCCCTTTGGCTCAGTTCGAGAAGCAGACAGTCTCAAACCTGGGTTTTAAAATGGACGGTGATTTTAAATTGTCTGGCTAAAGTAAGGACTTTCGTTATACTGCAGCACTTTGAAACAGTGATCCATGCCTTTATTACATCTCCGGATGGATTACTGTAATGCCCTGTGTTTTGGAACCAGAAACCAGTCCTCCCTTGCACATCTCCAACTGGTCCAAAATGCTGCTGCTCATTTTATGGTTGGAACACGAAAAGGTGAGCACCTAACTCCCATTTTGGCGTCTCTCCACTGGCTGCCTGTGCATTTGAGTTCATTTTAAAATGCTTTCATTTGTTTGAATCATTAAACGGTCTTGCCCCATCCTATCTTGCTGAGCTGCGTATCCCGTGCGCGCCCTCCGGTCTCTCTGACCAGCTTCTCCTGACAGTACTAGGACCAGTACCAGTACCAGAGGACAGAGCTTTTGCCATTGCGGCGCCATTTTTATTCTCTGGCTTTTGGACTCTGCACGAGTTTCTGGTTCTGTTTTGCACCACTGTTTTATTCTTTCGTATTTATTGTTGTTTTTTATTTATTGAGTTACGTATTGTTTTAATTGCTTGTTTTCAATATTGTCTCACTATGTACAGCACTTTGGTCAGCCTTCCCTGTGGGTTTACTCTCTTGAACTAGTTCATTTTTAACAGGGGAACATCATAAGAACCGCTGCCATCTCTCCGTTAATTTATTAATAAAAATACAAGCTCTACACTGCTATTACTACACTTTGGAGACTTTGGAAAGCTGACACCAGGACCGTGTGGAGAACAAGCAGCTTAGGTTCAACCATAAGTTAACAAGGCTGGTGACATGAATTATTATTTCCACTGAAACACACTGTGTAGCTTAAAACAGTTCATTTACATATCATTATCCTAGGATTTCAGTAACTGAACTCAGTGGGCAGCTTCTGTACGTCTCCAGTCGTACAGTACAAGGATGGGTCCGTTAATGGGTTCGTCCGATGCCATGAAACATGAGCATGAACATGAATACAGATGCAACGACCAGTAAAGATGAAGGTGAACACACAGGAACGCCAGGGTTCAACGCCTGGGCGTCCTTCCAGGGATACATCCTCTATGTTTAGTCTGTGTTTTCAGCTTATTTGTTTAATCCAATTTTTGCATTTGTTGCTTCACTGCACAATTGGTTCTAAGTGCATCCTCTATCTTCGCAGTAAATTAACAACACGTAAATGAAGTTGTAACTGAGTGCCACTGTCTCTGCACTTCCAGCTCTCTTTAGTCACATCTGCCAAAACGAAAAAAACAGAAGCCCGTCTGCATCCTCTAATGCTTATCTATTCGCAGGGACAACGGGCACACACATTTGCATAATATTTTGTGTATTACAAAAGTAAGTCATGCAGAAAGTATATTCAGAAGCCAACAGTTCGCAGTTGTTCGCTTGAATACCTAATGGGGAGGCTTTGTGTGCATTTTAATAGAGGTTTGCTACTCGCAGCTGTACAGCTGCCCAATGCCGAACGGCTGAGGGGAAAAATTAATGATGATGCGATGACAGCACAATTACTGGCTAGATTCATGAGATCCATATCAACTACTCGCCAAAAGATAAATATACCTCTTCTATAATTATTTGCTCGTTTTTTTATTTTTGCTAATTACTGTATGTGCCGTGATCCTGACTCACCAATCACTTGCACCTAAAGCAGAGAATGGATTTGAATGATTTCAGCAGAAAAAACGTTGTTCGTTGTTCAGTGCTAATACATTCACCAATTACCAAAACAAATGTATCCTGTAAATAAATACAATCACTGCTTAGAGGTGGATTCATGTGATGCGCTGCAGAAATCAGCACTTCATCAGCCACAGTCAGTGAATTAGACTGACACAACTGCCCTTTTATTAGTCAGTCTGCTTTTTAATCACCTACTGTACTACAAAACAAACTATAACAATAGAGTTAAATTAAAAAATACCAATAATAACAGTTGTTAAACAGCTTTAAACACACAACAGCGTGATTATAATGGCAACTTGCAACATTTTCGGTAAACAATGATTAAAGTGAATATTCAATACCTACCTATGGATACATGACCCTATATATATATATAAAAACTAAACTCCCTTCTCACCCCACGCGGGTGGTCTCATCCACTTTCCAAGCTCGGGTCCTCTACCAGAGGCCAGGAAGCTTGAGGGTTCTGCGCAGTATCCTTGCTGTTCCTAGGACTGCACTTTTCTGGACTGAGATGTCGGATGTTATTCCAGGGATCTGTTGTAGCCATTCCTCCAATTTGGGGGTCACTGCCCCCAGTGCTCCAATCACCACAGGCACCACTGTGGCCTTCACCTTCCAAGCCTTCTCCAGTTCTTCTCTGAGCCCTTGGTATTTCTCTAGTTTCTCATGTTCCTTTTTCCTGATGTTGCCATCGCTTGGTATTGCCACATCCACAACTACGGCTTTCCTCTGTTCTTTGTCCACCACCACAATGTCTGGTTGGTTCGCCATTACCATTCTGTCTGTCTGTATCTGGAAGTCCCACAGGATCTTGGCTCGCTCGTTCTCTACCACCTTGGGAGGTGTTTCCCACTTTGACCGTAGGGTTTCCAGTCCATACTCTGCACAGATGTTCCTGTATACTATGCCAGCCACTTGGTTATGGCGTTCCATGTATGCTTTCCCTGCCAGCATCTTACACCCTGCAGTTATGTGCTGGACCGTCTCAGGGGCCTCTTTGCACAGTCTACACCTTGGGTCTTGTCTGGTGTGGTAGATCTGGGCCTCTATGGCTCTGGTGCTCAGGGCCTGCTCCTGTGCGGCCAGGATGAGTGCCTCTGTGCTGTCCTTCAGCCCAGCCCTTTCAAGCCATTGGTAGGATTTGTTGAGATCAGCCACTTCAGTTATGTTCCGGTGGTACATCCCGTGTAAGGGCTTGTCCTCCCATGATGGTCCCTCTTCCAGCATCTCATCCTCTGTTCTCCACTGCCTGAGACATTCACTTCGCATGTCATCTGTCGGGGCCTTCTCCTTGATGTACTTATGGATCTTGGATGTTTCATCCTGGATAGTGGCTCTCACGCTCACTAGTCCTCGGCCTCCTTCCTTGCGGCTAGCGTACAGTCTCAGGGTGCTGGATTTGGGGTGGAACCCTCCATGCATGGTGAGGAGCTTTCGTGTCTTAACATCTGTGGTCTGTATCTCTTCCTTTGGCCACCTTATTATTCCCGCAGGGTATCTGATCACTGGCAGGGCGTAGCTGTTTATTGCCTGGGATTTGTTCTTGCCATTGAGCTGGCTTCTTAGGACTTGCCTTACTCGTTGGAGGTATTTGGCTGTTGCCGCATTCCTTGTTGCCTGTTCAAGGTTGCTGTTTGCCTGTGGTATTCAAAGGTACTTGTAACTGTCCTCAATGTCTGCTATTGTTACTTCTGGGAGTGAGACCCCTTCTGTGTGAATTACCTTGCCTCTCTTTGTCACCATCCTCCCACATTTCTCGAGCCCGAATGACATCCCGATGTCCGAGCTGTAGATCCTGGTAGTGTGGATCAGTGAGTCGATGTCTCGCTCACTCTTGGCGTACAGCTTGATGTCATCCATGTAGAGGAGGTGACTTATGGTGGCCCCGTTCCGGAGTCGGTATCCATAGCCAGTCTTGTTTATTATTTGGCTGAGGGGGTTCAGACCTATGCAGAACAGCAGTGGGGACAGTGCATCTCCTTGGTATATGCCACATTTGATGGATACTTGGGCAAGTGGCTTCCCATTGGCTTCAAGGGTGGTTTTCCACAACCTCATCGAGTTTGCAATGAAGGCCCTTAGAGTTCTGTTGATGTTGTACAGCTCCAAGCATTCAGTGATCCATGTGTGTGGCATTGAGTCATAGGCTTTCTTGTAGTCGATCCAGGCTGTGCACAGGTTGGTGTGTCACATTCTGCGACACACCATATATACCATATATATATATATATATATATATATATATATATATATATAAATAGCTTAAACACTGATTCTGAGTTGACTCCAAAGACCTTAACCAGGACTAAACAGAGTTTTCTAAGTTTTCTAAGCCTATTATTTTTCGTCCCACCAGCAGGAGCTGTTTAATTAAATTTAATGAATCCTATTTCTAATATGATTATCTTCATAATCTATAATGCATGTACAAGCACTGACAAATGAGTGGGTTAAGCCTAAACTTAGTGGCTATGTACTGTAAGAACACATTTTATGGGTCTGTAGCCAATAATGTTTACCTCAGTGTCCCCTCTGACAGTGGCAGCTTTGACCTCGCTACTGATCCGTGACCATGAATCTTGTGTTTTTCCACCACTGATTGCTTCCTAACTGGGTGTTTGTGTTCCTTCTTTAGCCTCTTGACCCAGATGAGGCTTAAACTAATAAGCTCTGTTGGCATTCACACTCCGCAACAACAATTCTGTGACCGCTTGGCTTTCGTTATCTAATAACGGCTCCCACATTCGCAGGCATTTCGTAAAACAGCAGCAGCAGGGCCGGGCCCGAACTACCTTCACATTCTACAGTACACGCGGCACCGATGAGCCACTTGTGCGTGTGTATTGCGTGATGGTGCGACAGACGGGGGACGAACAGTATTGTGTAAGTGAACATGTGACGGCGCCGTGGCAGGAAGACGGATGGCCCGCCCTCATGCTTGATTGTGTGAATCCTGACAGAACCCCATATATTAGTCGGTACAGTCGGAACATGACGCCTCCACACTCCAACAACGTTTGTTTCAGCTTCAGGTCCACTAACTATTCTGGCACACTGTCATATCCATCACCATAGTCCAGCCTGCCTTTTAACATTCATATACGCTCCAGCGCCTCTGTCCACTTCCGTCACTAAAAGTCACCAGCCAGCACCTGCAGCTCAGAGATAAATGAGAGGGGGCTCCAACCTCATCTATCCATGGTATTGTAATAAATTAAAAAAAAATCTCAGTATATAGACAGATGAGCTTCCTTCTCCTGCTATCCTCCTAATACCCCCCCCCCCCACACACACACACACACACACTCTACTATTGGTTCCATTAAGCAGAGTAAACTGGAGATAAAGAGGCCCTGCATGGGCATCGTCCTTTAGTTGTCCTGATAGCGCCTTCATGAGCCTCTATCTTTCCTGGCACACAGAATTTTTAAATACTTTTGGTTTGTCCTCAAGAAATGTCAGTTTTCTCTCTCTTTGAAGTTCAGCGCTCGCTTGGAATGCGTTGTCTCAAGCAGAATCACAACGTGATGATTTACTGAGAAGTGCTGCCTCTCCAGTCCATGTCTTTCAGAGGGTTCCTAAACAATATGTTTTCTTATCAGGGGGTTTGGCTGATCCTAAATTATGATTTCCACCAGCCACATAACCGTTTGTATCGGCCAAGTGCCTGTAAATATCCTGTTTTTCAGAGCAGCTCATGCTGTGACACTGCACAGCACTCAAGGGCTGCGAATGTTAGTGTGATAGAAGATAAACAGACGCCCAGAGCCGACAGTGAGCTGACAGGAAGCAGGACTGTCTGTGTTTCAGACTGCTCTTGTGCCTGTAATTGCAACTGCTTACTGTACGATACAGTTGCCGAGCATATTGTATAAGCACCGACAGGCTTCGTACTGTTGTGGCTGTACTTCAGCAAACTGGATAGGAACCGAAATGAGAGCGGAGCTGGCAGCTTTAAAAGTGTTCAATGGTTGCATCCCCATCTGTTGCTGTACAGTCCTGTACTTTGAAAACAGGTTTGGCTGCGTGACAATAGGTTTTTATGCCCTTAACCATAAAAAATTTTATCCATGCCTCCTTCTAATGTCCACTTCATAAGCAAGCCATATATTAGCTTATTACTTTCTGTGGCGACTGTGATTTATTCAGACATAAAAGAGTCAAGAGTGCTGGTGTAGTGACCCATGGAGCTGGGTTTCTCATAGATGCTATCTGCATGAAGACGGTGAGGCCAGAATGCTGGGCTGCGGTGACCTTGGAGCATGGAATTAAGGAAGTGAAGCATTGCTCAAGCACTTCATCTTTCCTTACAAGCGCTAACAGAGCATGAGGAAGATCGAATTAGCACCACTTTCACTCTCTTAATTCACTTCCTCACAACACATGTCAGTGAAGTGGGGTAAATGCCAACGCGTCACACACAGTGTGATTCTCTGTGTCTGTGTGTTTAACACACGGTCAGATTCTAAGCAGCTGCGTGTGAAGGTGATCTACTCTGATAACAATCAGCTGCTGACCAAATGGAAGAATTGGGAGGTTCAGATAAGGACACGGCAACATGGGGGACCCAAACTACTAATTAGGGTCTACTAGGCCGTAAACAATACCAATAGGGGGGCTTGCAATTGAGATAAGCAGGTGTAAATCAAAGATAGGTCAGGTGGGAAAACAAAGTCGATGGGAGCTGTGCAGCTCTTATTAGCTGGACAATTACACTAAATACGTCAAAAGCTTTTTCGATCAAACAATGTGACCTTCACCATAGAACTAGTCTGTGATGTGGCATGTCCTTGACTAAAAGGAGACATTTTCTGTGTGGCTTCAATAGTGTCAATAAATACGCTGACATTCATTTACAACTGAATGCCCAACTGAATAGACTCTCATGCAGCTTGATTGCAGTTTATTAGAAGCATTATAAGGCAATTCATGCCCTGGGCTTCTGTAAATAACATTACGTAACTATTGGGCACATTAGGACACATGCTGACATTTCTTAATGTTACGAATACAACACGCTCTCGGGTACATAATTTGTAGTCTTCATAAATTTCCCTTCGGCCACATCACTTAGATCCCTGAACCGTCCCACAGTAACACGCACCACACAGACTCCACAGTCTGAATGAGTGCATTCATAAATACTATATGACATGTTTACAGTAGATGAAAAAGCCCCAAACGTCCACAGAAACAGAAAGTGTAATATATGAGACAATATAAAAAAGCATCAGCAGAACAAAAACTTTCTGCAAATTTGTATGAATTACACTTTATGTGGCTCCCTTGACTGAAAACGTTGTCAGCCTTCTCCTTAGTCACAGAATGTATCACCTCTGACAGTGTTACTGCTTTACAAGTGCACATTATCATGTGCTATCGTATTTACTATTTGCTAAATGAATTGCAAGCTTTAGAGCATTAGTTAGATAATCATTGCTATAGCACAGCTTCTGCATTAGTTAAAACTAGAACCAGGTGAAAAATGTCACTAGAAATGCATTATTCTTCTTAAATTCATCACTTCACCATCATCTGACAGCCCTCACATAACTGGTTTATATGTAATTTATTATGTAGTAGTAATAAATCATTCATAAATGAACATTGTAAGTGCAAATTTTAAACTCATTATAGGATTCCATTTTCAACAAAAATAGGAGTGCCGTGTAAAAGTAATCATTTATCATAGAATTTCGATCTCCGTTGTGGTCCAGTCTCTCAGGATTTGTCATACATGCACATGTTTGGCGTTCCGTGTGTGCGCACGTGCACGCACATCCGCGAACTCTTCTCCGTCTTCTTCCTGAGGGTACAATTACCTCATCACCCAGTCTGAGTCCACAGTAATTAGCACAGCAGCAGCTCATTAAAAGTCATTATTTAGATAGAATGTCCATTGACCTTCCTCCTTTGTTCTCTTCTCCCTCACTGTGTGCGTTATGACCCTCAGATAATGTTCCTTGAAGTGTAGTGAGACTGTACATACCTGTAGTCATAATGCTGGGTAAGTGGCTGTTTTACACAGAAAAATAAATATTTAATAACTTAAATCCTAAATGTACAACACATTTATGGCACTAGTTATGAGCTACCGGTCCTCAGGTCCAATTGGGAACACCTGTGAACAAGGAAGAGGCTCTGACTGTCAACAAGTCTCATTGCTGTGAGGTTGCATCAGTGGTCACATGCACTAACAGTCGCATGGGAAGACAAATCAAGAGTGATTTGAATTTAAAAAAAACATTCAGAATTACCATGGTGTAGAAATACCCGCTCCCTCCTCCGAGGATCCAAAGTGAGACAGGGTTGACTCAAAATAAAAAACATATTGGTTACTGTCCGATACATATATTATCCTGTATTATTATCTGAGCTGAATGTTTTCCTGCTTTAGTGAAACCATCTGATCTGCAGAGACGGTGAGAGCACCTGAGGAAGAGTTACAGAATTTATTCATCCACATTCAGCAGACACCACAGACTGCATGAGAGCAGCGAAAAACCGTGTCTGGCCAGTTCTGGATGTTGGTCAAGGTCTGCCTTTACTGGTGTGTGTGTGTTTGGGTTCGAGGACAGTCCTGCAGGCGCTGATGCTCTCAGTGTGACATGCTGGAGACAAGTCTGCGCAAGTCAACTGTCTCATGGATGGCACAGTGCCCAGGGCACAGTGTCACCACTCCAATTAGGACAGTAGGAAAGCAGACACCCTGCCACATCCTCTGCTATACACACAGTTCCTCCTATACAGAATGGATCATCCCTGAAGATTTTGTTTGAAAGTTTGAGGCTTTGGCAACTTTCTGGGTAAATTTTGTTAATGCAGTTTTAAGTTTTGATTTGGGTCCCGCTGTGAGTCTCAAACTCAAATGAGACACAGACGCTAAGTGACACAGAATTAGTCAGCATGTATGTTTTCTAACAGCCTACTAATATTAACATAGTTATAGAAATAGTATATTATTACTTATATAATAGCACTCACATTGTCCTTGTGCTGTGTGTTTGCTTGACTTTCAAACAGAAGGTTTGTTTTGTTTGATTTGCTTGACTGTGACATTCCTTCTGATCTGGTCTGATCGGAGCACAACACGCTGAGGAATAAAGCTGTGGGGGCTGTAGGAGGACGAGCACATTTCTGTTCAACTCAACAATGGAATAATGAGCTTCAGAGTTTCATTATCCCACCAGATTGACATTGTGGAGTGACAAAATGTACCTTCAGGTAATTAACCTTACTTTGCCTGCATCATTGAAAGGATTCCAAAATTTGAATAAGAATAAGAAATCCTTTAATAAATTCTATAGCTATTCCACTATATTACCCAGGTTTTGCAAGGTTTGCTTCTTAATGTCCTTGAGAATTTACGTATTTATGTTTAATTTTTAATGTATTATGATATTTTTAATAAGAATGTGTATGATACTTTCTGTCACGTGAAATAACCTACTGTTGGCCACATGCCTGCTAATGAAACCACAATCATAATTTACAGTATGTGATGGAGAAAGTACAGATGGATATACTTGTTTATTCTGGTTCTAAATTTACTTTAACCTTCGTGAGAGAAAACTGCCGATACAGCAGGTCAAACATTGTTAATGAAATCATCTAATAATCTATTGTAAAACTGGATTCAAACTAAATAACAGCAGGTTCAACTCCAGTTCAGAATACTTACACTTAAAGGAATCACACAAGTCAGAGTTTTATGTTAGCTCTGGAAACCCTCTCAGTTATTAGACACAAAGTACAATATAGGGAATAATAACAAAGCTGTGAAAAGTCAAAGTCTGAGAAATTTGAGCTGTCTGATTGAGTTTACGGGGGAGCTCAGCTCTCAAGAGGAGAATGTCTCTGGCACTTCTCACGCACTTGTAAAGTGATTGTAAAGGCCGTCGAGAGACCTGTTATCTAAGAATGAATATACAAAATTAATATTTTTTGGTTTGTTTCAGGCTTGTTTGTACCTGCTGGTCCCATCCCTGTATCTTCCTACTTCAGTGGGTGATGCTTAGCTGTAACAACCTGGGAGCTAGATGCCTGATGTATGTAATGACCTGTTATTGCTTTGACCTGCACTCCGCACTGTCGCTGAATGCCTCACCAAAACCAATGCTGTGAGGAATAGTCTCTTACAGTGTACCCCTGTGTAACAAGAAGAGAGGAAATCATTTCTAATCTGTGATGTCTTGTGTATTTGCAGTCATCAGGGAGCAGCCACTGACAGTTTGTGCTTCTACTATTTTTACAGCTCTTATTGAATGCAGAGTAATAAACCAGGTGTACTGACATACTGTCGTTTGCTCCACTAGTCTCAGCTCACCTGGGCTCCCTCTGTTCTCATGCTCCGTGTGTCCCACAGAGGAGTCAGAGCGGCTGCAACATAAACATCATGCAGGAACTGTATTTTCACACTTACTAATGTAACTCACTGCTCTCTTCGAATAATAATAAAATTTGTGCATCTTTTACACTAGGAAATCCAAATAATATTTCACATTCAGTGCTGTAATTTTTAAATGGAAATGTATCTTAAACACACCAGATGTGTCTGCAGACGCTTTGTTATTAATTGGCCTGCATCAGCGTCACATCAGTCAATTAATTAGAAATGTCAAAAATCAACCTGGGTAATTGTCTGACTGCTCAGTAGGTCGACCAGTTACAGCTAATGATTCATTTTTATTACTGATTAATCTGAACAGTTATGTGACAAACAAACAAAAAAGACTAAAATTAAATCTCACCATCTACCAGACTCAACAACGGCTAAAACAGCCCTTAACCTCTTGTTATATTATATTTAGCTCACAAAAACAGAATTGTTACTTTACTTTCAAAAAATGATAAATAAATAATGATTTTAACTTTTATTTTCCAAACTTATGTAAAGGTTATTGATTATGTCACAGCTTAAAATATTGCATTCTGAGCAGAACCTCATTACTTACAGTATGAGAAGTATCAGTATCAAATATACAATAAGTTACTGTATACAGTATTGAACAAGCTAAAGCTGATTTCTCATCAAGTGAAGTGGCAATGAGAAGGTATTGACAACAATCACACACACACAGGAAGGCACCAGGGCCACCTCCGGGAATTGAACCCAGAACCTTCTTGCTGTGAGGCGACAGTGCTACCCACCGCACCACCGTGCCGGCCTTAAAATCGCATCTGTCCTCGCTTTGTCAAAATGTCCTCATTTTGGTAGGAAAATGTGTTTTTGGTTCTTACTGCTTTAATGCAAGTACAAGTACACATATTTTTTACATGTTTTGGACCCATATTTACATTAATGAGGTGAGCACAACAGTAGAATAAAGTGGTAAGTAAGTGTATAACAGACACATAAAGTCAGTGTGGCAGGGATGGATAGATGCTGTCTGTCAGGTCTTCTCTCTAGTGCTCGTTTAATGAGGTGACACACTGTCCTGACTGACACAATCAGTTCAACCAGGTCAAAGACAAGTTCATAAATTACTAACCCACATCCATAAATAAACACAAGGCTTTGGGGCAGACCCTCAGAGAGAGAGAATGACAAATTTGCTCAATATTAAGATCGACATTTGAAAGCTAAGAGGGAGTTCTCATTCTGTTTGACGTGACCTTTTCCAGACCAGGTGTGTGAACCAAAAAAAAATGGAATCCACGCTTGTCCTATGAAATGCCTGATGAAAGGTAACCTCATTAAACACTCCTCTAAAACAGGAAAATTATATTTGCACAATGAGATAGACTAATCAGGAAATCCAGCCATCCATTATACTAATAGCTTTTTCTGTTAAGGCTTGTTGGAACAAATCAAATCTGTCATGATAGGGTAGAACCTGGACAGGTCGACCTGATCAAGAGATTAATCTTTTAAATTAGAATTCATCCAGTTAAATGGAGTCATTAAAAACGTAAAGGTCACCAGTGTTATTACATGTTTCAGTCACTAATATCTAACCTGATAACGTGTCACGTTCTGGAAAGCGGAACACTAGGTCATACATATACTGTAAATGAATGAAAGATTTAAATCTACCTACCAGGCAGACATTTAGACACTTGAAGCTTTTCATTAATCATCCAGGTGTTCTGACGTACTGTACTGTATGTAGTATTTAGAGCTCAAACCAAGGATGAAGCTGGGTGAAAGGGTGTCTCCTCCAATCAGATAGCACATCAACTAAGAGGAGGGAAGAGTCTGTCACTCACTCACTCACATGCTAGGGCCCATCCCAGCTGTCTGCCAGGCCAGAGGTGGGGTTCACCCTGGACAGGTCGCCAGTCTATCACATTGACAATCACTCACACCTATGGGCAATTTACAGCCTTCACTCAAGTCTTTAGACGATGACAGGACACCAGAGCACCCAGAGGAAAACCTCAAGGACAAGGCAAGACCATGAAAACTCCACACAGAAAGGTGACCTGGACCACCCCAGGAATGGAACCCAGGACCTTCATGCTGGGAGGCCACTGTGGCAAGCAGTCAAACACAATATAAAAAATAAATAAATTCAAATTGAGAGGAAGTTTAAAACTTAAAAGAAATCAAAATATTTCATATTCAAGAGAATTTCTAAATGTTCTGCAAGCTGTGCATTCCTGTGTTGTATTTATGGTATTGCTCCCTTGGCTCATAAAAGCTGCATATCGTAGCTGCGAGTGGAACACATCGATCAAACAAAACATTTAAAACAAAAAACTACGTACTGTACTTTGTCAAAAATGGGATTCTTTTACCTTTTTATGTCCACAACACATCATCACTTATTAAACTACAGCATTCTGCAAATGTGAGTCTAAGCAGCCAAAAGTAGGAAAACCAACACAATCAATCCGAAATGTCATTACAAAATGTATCTTTGGTTTTGGAAAATGTTTCCACGCTTCTAATTGTTGAGCATAGAGCAAAAAAATAGTCCCTGTGAGGCCGGTTATTTCATTTCCATTTCTAACAATTCTCCCCAAGTAATCCAATATGCTTGAATGCTAACATAGCACCTCTCACCTACCTGACTCCATTTGAATTGCTAATTAAACTCATTAAACTCTGCTGTTATCAGGGGCTTAATTAAACGCACTTGAGGCTGAAAATAAGGCCTTTTTTGCGGGTACGATGCAGTATGTAAATGCGGTAACTCGTGCTACGCGGCGTCTGTCACTCTGTCCGCGTCCATTAGCGTTTTTCCAGCGTGCGTTTGCCCGTTACACCTGATTCCTCCCACCGCAGTGCTGCCTGAGCACTGCAGATAAGGGTGAGCGGCAGACTCATCTTGCTCTGCACTGCACCATTTAGTGATTACACTTCTATGACAGCATGGGTCAGAGTCAGAAACAAACACATCACACGTGTACATGTACATACTGTGGGTACTGTACACAGACAAAAACAAGTCTGTATTTTACCATTCAATTTCAAAGGGGCGCACAGACTATTACAGCTGAATCTGCATCAGTTTAACATGCAGGCCTTAAAGCCATAAAGCCATCAAGTTAAATGACAAGGACACTCCACCGCCACTTGGGGAAAGCACATGGTTGTTATTATTGCCTCCACAGGTCACCAGGTCAAACAGCCACTAGATGAGAGTGTCATGTCAAATTATTGAAATAAACAGCAAACCACCACACACAATGAATGGTATGAAATGTGGGAGAGAAAGAAAGAAAGGAAAAAAGTCCAGATACAGAAAGAAACAGGACAGGATGCATCACTCAGAAAAAACAACTCCAAATAGTCCAGCCCAGAAAATGTGCTCTATTTTAGAATCATGTAATTTGGAACATCATTTGAAAACTGCTGCACAATCGCACTTGAGCAGTTCCTGCATCTGTGCGCACAAACAGAGGCCTTAATATGTGAGAGTGACGGGGATCCACAGGCTGTTGAGGAACACGTGCCTCGTTTCAACGGCATTTTTCGCTAAGAAGCTTAAATGCAGCTGGCTGTGCAGATGGTACAGTACTGTAAGTTTTATCTTGGCCTGAATTAACAGCAGCGTAAGACAAAAACATGTGCATGAAGTTTGAGGTGTACGGGTTGCTTCGCTATGTGTTTCCTACTGTCCTGCCTAAATTCTTATTACGCATGGAAGATATGAGTGAATCCAGAGTGCGTGCTGAAGTTGGCCTAGATTCACTGGATCCTAAGCGCCAGGGGAGAGAAAAACAACCAGGTAAACAAAGACAGAACAGAAGGGGGAAAAAGTTACATTTGATCTAAAAAGTCATTTCTTTGTCTTTTAAAAGCGAATAACTGCTTGTGTCGTCACAGCCTTCCACAATAAAACCAACTGTTCATTCCTGACTGTCAGTTTGCACAAGTCCACATGAAGGCAGCAATCGTCCAGAATCCTGTATTATTTTAACTACTTTGTCGTTGTTGAAGTCTAGATGACCTAAGAGAAAAGTCTGACATGTGCAGAAGAAGGTTTCTGCTTTAGTGACAACCAGTTACAAATTGCACCATGGAATCTGCCATAACAAGAGACAAAACATGAACTTCAGTGCCATTTCATTATACTGTAAACCTAAAACAATATAATAAAATGAATTTTACTGTTACCAAGACAGAAATATCAATTACTCAAGCTTTTTTTACCATCAAATCTAGTGAAAAACTAGGTCACTCCAGCATAAGTGCATGTGACTATTGATCCATCAGTCATTTATTTAAAAGAGTCCAAATCAATTACAGTACCTTGGTCGTCTAAGACGACTTAATAGTCTGAATTAGTTGCCTCTATTCAGTGCGTGACTGCAGAGGAATGTAGCTGTATTCAACAACTGTGGTCAGAATTTATGAGGTAATAAGTTGCCAGAAAACGCAATTGTTCCTGTTCATTTTACAAAAGGACAGACAATCAATTAGCCGCTGTCTGAGCCCACAGTATCTATGATACTTCCATTGTCTGCTCTGTCTAACCTTTCCCAACCAGGGGATCTGGAGCAAATCGAAATGGCTTTCACCTCTCAAGTCCTAACTGTTTTAAGAGTGACCTTAGGGTCAACATCAGCTTTCAGGAGTCCCATCTTTTTTTCGTTGTGTATGGTCTGGCTCCCACATACAGGACATTAAATAGCTTTTGTGGCCTTTCACAGGGTGACTCACAAAGTGGTGTTGTAGGCGAGAGCGATGAGCGTTGGTAGAACATTTACTTCACAAATTACAAATAAAAAAGCTCACATCACATGTATATCTGCAGTTTAAATGTCCAGTCTAACCAGTAGAGGAGGCTGTTGTATTTTAAATTTCAAGTCCTCTTTCAGTTGTGCAGTTTAAATGAACAAAACAGTTAAGATATACAAAATGTCCATGTTTGTTTGTATTTCCAGAGCTCACATTTGATATTTTCAATCGTCCAAAGTACCTCCCTGTTTTTACTGCACCAAGCCTGAGGTCACATTTGCCTTTGAACACAGACTCTGCCTTCACCCTGCCATCAGTCTCCCAACCCCTTCATCATAAGGCCAGGACTGTGAATATGGCACCCTGGGGTAGTCACTGGAACTTACTGCAAAGTCATAACTCTGAGTCAGCTCAATATAGGGACCACTTGAAAAACTCTTAGCTTATAGAAGCATTTCAGTTTGAAAGCCACTAAACTGAACACACCAATCAATGAGTCCTAATGAAATTTCACAAATGAAGTAATTTATTTTAAATGCATCTTTAATATTAAATTCACCAATATGCCACAACACTGTGAAGGGTTAGATAATTTATGCAAAACAACTAATGCTTTTGCTGATCTGTGATCTGTCTTTCTACAGTTCCACCACTGTTGGTGGAGAAACCTAAACTATATACGTTCATACTAACGTCATCAATACTAGCACTGTAGCAGAGTAGAGATTTAATAATTTGATACATGAGCGCAATGATTTTCAATCCAAACTTAACGCATTTCCTGGATGTGTTTCCAAGAGGGACTGCGGAGGGGGGGGGGTATGTACACAATGGTTACAGTCCCGCTAACATGACTCAAGCTGCCCATTTTCCAAAAATGTGTCACAAAGGGAGCCTGCATTTTTTTCTGGCATAATAGTACACGCCTACACAACGTTGAGGACAGTATTAAGCCACGGAACCATGGATGGAAACAGCTCTACACAGGTATGAACACAGGCCAGGAGGTTTGGAAGAGGAGGGGGAATCCAAATCGTTTTGGAACTTAAACAAGCACATTTTGAAAAAGCCCCCAAATAATAGTCTTTTAGCGGCTTTTAACTTCCATCAAGGCATTCAGGATCACCGCAACAATGCACAGTAGGCTGCGTTTTGCTGGAAGCCAGCTGGAACCCCTGTGAATCAAAGACAGTTTTCTGCAGCAGCACAATGAAAGTCTTTAGGCGATTTGCAGAACTCAGCAGACATATTGTTTATGATTTAAAAATAGACTACATCACGTGAGATGACTTCATAAATAAGATAAGATGGAAACCAAACCAGTAGCGACTGCGTAAGATTAGCACAATCAGCTTGTATCGCTGGTGGGAATCAGCAGCATAACCAGTAACACACAACTGACAGGTTTCTTAGGAGGAAGCAGAAATAACTCTGGTATGGCTCACATGGACACTGGCATTCTGACATAGCTCATGCACATGGAGAGGTTGGGGGACAGAGCAGATGAAATAGCAACAGAAGGACAGGACAGAAAGTGAGAGACAAACAGTAGGTTTATACAAACACCAAATAAGAAGAAAAAGAGTTCAAGATGAAAGAGTCTCAGAAATAATCACGCATTTGGCAATCATGCCAAGAGAGGACACTATTTTACATAGATGTGACCCTGATCTGTTGGAAAGACTTGGCGATGGTGGGATGCTGGGAGGAGTGGACAGTTGGGCCGAAAAGCTGTTCTGATCTATTCTTGTCCTGGACCTACCATCCCCCATCACACTCCCAGTCTGTGTAACTGGACCTCAGGCTCGCCCTTTGGAGAGAGGGGCTTGATGGAAGACGGCGGTCATGGAGTTTTAGTAGCCGGGGTTTCAGGACACAAACTCAGTAATGAAGCTCTGAACCCACGTTACATCTTGTTTAATTAATCATCTCTCTGTTTCCTGAAACACTGCGAATGTGCAAATACTGAGCACAGATGGGTATAAAGTCTATGAAAATCATCCGCCCTCAGAGAAAACAGACAATCCACCACCAGTCGTCATATAATATTTTCATTTTATTCGCCATCAAAAAGTTCAAGCGTGGGCTTTAAAAAGAAAAAAAAAACCACGGTGAGTAATACAGCATCGCTGTGCTGAGACAAGCACAGATGCCTAATATAAAGATGATCATTACTCTCATGTCCACATACACACACACACACACACGCATGAGTTTCTTAATCAAATCTTAATTTAAAACATCTGACACTGACAGTGAGACAACAATCGCCACCAAATCAAGTGCTTATCGTAATTTATGTCTTTAATAACAAATTCTGCTCGGCATGATCAAAGTATTACACGATTCCCATCATTCTATTTTACTTTGCAGGCTGTTATCTAATAAAAAAACAGCACTTAGATTGAATTTCTGTCAGCCCATTTGCAAAAGCAATCAACTCCAGCATGTGTAGAAAAAACACAATTACCCATAAAAGACTGTACACTATAAAGAGTGACCCTGAAAATTATATTGGATCGGCTCCCTCCGTCACACACACACACACACACACACACACACACACACACACACACACACACACACACACACACACACACACACACACACACAAACAAACAACACATGGATAGTCGTCTACTTAATATCAGCCCTTTTCATCCACTTTCTGACTTTTACCAGAGTCTGCATGTACATATGGACACAGAATCTTTACAATCTCAGAATGGACTGATTTCACATTCACAGTACACATGATCCTTTCTGCTTTGCTTTGCAGTTTGTTGCAAGGCAGAGCCAATGATGGAATTTGTTTTAAATACCTTGCAGGCTATTAGAACTGCACAGCGTGTGTTTGCCAGCATGCACACGCAAGCATGTTCAAGTGCCTGTTCAATAATGATTAAGGGAGATCAAGTGAAAATCAGATAAAAGTGTCCATCAGAGGTATGGCATGAAAGCAGGACTGCTATTTAAGCTATTCCAATGGCACCCTCTTTTGGCAAGAAGCAGGAGTTAAAGCACTTGGCATCTGCCGGCAGATATTTTGTGCTGGATATGCTCCTTTGCTCATATATGCATACAAAGTTATTGTGTTGTTTGCCAGTTATGTCAGATATGATTTTGTGTTAGTTTGAGAAAGGAATCGTTTTACCTAAAAGTCGATGCTGCTTGGTGCTCACTCGGTTGGCGTTCTGAACCATGCAGCAGAGGTGGAGCATGGCAAACATGGTGAGAATCATCACTATGCTCTGGAGCAGAAGGGTCAACTCAAACTGCTTCCCTATCCTTAAAGGGCACAAACATAACGATATGTGATACATAGTTTACATACAGGTAACTAGCACTTGAAGGAGGACAAGAGAGCCATATGTGCTTCGAATTATGTAATCAATATAATTGATCCTCACCAGAAGAAGATGCGCAGGATGTTGGCTATTAGCAGCACCAAACACACTCTTGTTGAAAAGCCTTCAGTGTTGCTGCTCATCTGGATCTCCTGGTACTGTGGCAGGTAAGGCAGGGCCCCTCCAAATACCATGAGGCAGGATGCCAGCCAGGACAGGAGAGTCCAAGACCCATCTGGGTCCTCCTCCTGCAGAACCACCTCTCCGTCCATCACTCAGAGAAACTGAGGCCGGTCCAGGAGGTATAAAGGCTACACCTTGGAAACAAAAGGAAACAAGACTATTATTGAAAAGTGAGACAACATTTTATGTTACTACATACAGTATCCTCAATGTACAATAATTTTACCTAACCAGAAAGTTAACCTAAAGCAACAAGATGACACACAGTGGCTAAAATCATCATAATGATCATATAATACATGGGAAATTATATTACATGTATAGTAGACATAGAAAAATGTTTAGGTATTATATAGAAAACAGTGCTGACTTGTACAATACTTGTTATGTATGGCTCTGGAATAGAATCGAGCCATTGTTATTATTAGTAGCATCTATACTTCTAAAGCTATTACAAGGTAGAACATCTTCTCTGAAAAAGGATGGTTTCTTTGGATTACAAACATTTCCACATTTTCCAGACATTTGCATTTGCAACTGTTTTAAGATACCTGTGTTAATGTGTTTAGCCTGCCTATACCAGCTTTCAGCTAATCCAATAAAAAAAGTCATTAACAGGACAATTATTGTTTATTACGCTGAAGAATTTGATTATTAATTGTTGTATTATGCCTGTCAATTAAAGCTCAAAACCTCTACAATCACCTTGCTTTGATTACTTAGATTATAAATTTATTTTGGGGTGCACATGACTAAGTAATTTAATAAAATGAAAAGCTATATCTTGTGGTAGCCAAGATGCATAAACGATGTATTCAGCATAGACCCTGCAACAAATGCTGTACAAGGTGTTGTAGGTCATAAAAGAGCATCAATTCTACAATAAAAATTAAACACATTTGTCAGCGAGGCATCGTTTCACAGTTTTTTATGAATTCGTAGCAGCTGGATAGAGAGCACAGTCGTAAAATTAAAGATCTGTCCCACAGAGAATAGAGTCTAGGTAAAATTAAAGAGCCAGTTTCTGGTGAAACGAAGGGGGGAAAGAGAGGACAGGTCAGTACAGGGGCCAAGGCAGAGGGGTCTGGGGTGAGAGGTCTGCATTAACTACCACACTGAGGAAACAACACGCAAACATGCAGGTCTGTGTCTCCTCTTACTGAAAGTACACAACCAAGCAGTTCTGTCTGCATTACAAACAAGCTCAGCTGATTTAATTCCTGACATAGAGCCAAGTGTTATGCTAAGCAGGCATTTCTGAGGGGATAATGACATGCGTGACTAAAAGAACAAGGTTATTGACTTCCTCCTTCTCCTGCAGAACAGGCTTTTACAGTTCAGGCACTTTTGTCTTATACAGTATACAGTATAATAAACAGTTGAATGGAAATTGAACATGTTTACACCAAACCATGACCAACAGAGTGTGAGTACTGGATGTTGTTGTGGCGTGTCTTCTGTATAGTACCAGTCCTCCTGTCTCCCATGAACCCACGCATACAGTAGCAGCCAGTCAGTTGACAAATGACCTGCTCTACAACTTCAAGACTGACAAGTGCACAGACATCAGGTGTATAAAGTGAGGACTACAGATGCTGATCACACTTCCATTCTACAGGGAATCTGGTCCAGTCTGACACAGTGGAGTCAGTTTATTGGAATATAGTTACACATTCCTCACAGTAAACGTTGAAATTCAAGTCAACACACAAAACACAAATAAAACATTAGGCAGGAATTCGGAAGTGTAGGGCGTGTCCAGTGACGTCCCGAGTGAACCATCAGTGTGAAGGGGGTCGAAGCCTGCGCGTGCGGCAGGACGAGCGGCGTACGTTACGTAAGCTAGGCATAGCTTCACGGGGTTGGGCGAACGTGCCTCAACTTCACGCATCAACTCTGGCTACTGGGGAAAAGAAACTGGACGCCAGGAAGTACTTCACACAGCCAGGACTCTGCTTTTAACGTGTCTAATGTTTAATTCGTCTACTTAAAGTGTGTTTTACTTCTAAATCATCACTCAAACGCCACGTTTTGTAAAAATAAATGTATAGTAAGTCAAAGAACGCAATATGCACAACGCCAAGTGGTCTCACAGCGCTCGCGCTCCCGGTGGGGTTCCACCGAGCGGCAGAATATAAAGTCCAGCATTTTATTAATAAACTATTTGTAACTTCAACCTACCAGGCACCTCTCCTTGTCCCCTTTCTTCAAACTCCAGCCCGCACAGTTGTTCGGTGGTAAGAGACACCGGTTTCTCAAGCGGCACCAACATTCAAATCCCAATCCGGTCCCACGAGAGGAGGGGAAGAAACACGCACGCGCCAGCAACGCGCACACATACATATTAATAGTCGCTTTATGTATTACAATATTTCAGTTTTACATCAATTCGTAATTCATGCTGATGAATGTAATGGTTGTATTTGAGTTGAACAAATGCAGAAAATAAATACAGTTATGATTTTCCCCCGGTGTTGCTCTGGCTTAACTACAGAGTAAAGTTACTGTATATAGTCCCACTGTAAAACTCAATGTTCCATATCTCTTAGCGTCCCCACTGAACTCTCGCGAGACTCCGCGTGTTGTTGACAGCTGACTGTGTAGTGGGTGGTACTAACGACTATTATCTGTTTAAACTGTTTCAAACCTGATAGCACAATAATCTGTAGGCAGCTTTGTGAATCATACTACTGTTTAGGCACTGATAATCGTTTACACCATAACATGGCTGAGACGGATCCCAAGTCTGTGCAGGACCTGACCAATGTGGTGAGTCGTGATCGTTTTTATAGCTAGCCTTAGCTATAGTAGCATAGCTTCCTTAGCTAACTAGTGCGACCTAGGTAGTTGCCAAGCAAAGGCTAGCCAGTCTACCACATCTGTAGCATTCGGCTAATTTTATATAATTTCGCATTAGGGTGGGTTGTTGGAATCATTTTAACGCGATTAATAAAGCCAACTGTCCTGACTTTTGTTTAGCTTCATCATGTTAGGGTTATGTAACGCTAATGGTCAGTAGCTCTACTAAATTGCATCATTAGCAATAAATCACAACCGAACGACACACGAGCAGAAGCTGCAACAGTTATTTTAATTTATAGCGTCAATCTTCGTGCAGATTAGCCGACGTTAGTTATTTTAACATTGGCTACTCGTATTAAATCGCACACCATCCAGTCTAAGAAAAGTGAAGTGGTAAAATGAAACGGTTACTCGTTGAAGTTTTCATATGATAAATAGCTGACGTAATGTGTAGGTGTTGTCATGGTGAACAGTCATTCTCCCAAACCTGTAACATTTCCGCACCTCCTTTTGATGTCTTTGTCATTTTTATTAATATGCAGTACGTTACTATATAAAATGCAAACACGGGAAATAAAATACATGCATGGTGCTTTCAGTGTTTATTGAATGAACACTGGTCAGTGAATTTAAGAAACGACTTGTCGTTACCAACCGCACTTTTGTCAAGGAAACAAGTTGCCTGTGTTATCAATGTAATCCTGCTTTAGTCATTCATAGAAAACAGGCATGCAGCATCAGAGTAAGATAACTGCTGCTATTCATTAAAAAGCATTGTTTGTACTCAAGTGTGAAGAATTGCTGTCATCTTACAAGTGTCACTCACAGTTTTTGCTTATCTTTATTTTTTTACACAGGTCCAGACTCTGCTGCAACAGATGCAGGATAAATTCCAGACCATGTCAGACCAGATTATTGGGAGGAATATCCTTAACACATTATTTTAATTTCACATCATTGTCCCTTTACTGGCATTAATAATGTTCTTGCAGCTATCTCTTTCCAGTTTTTATAGCGCTCAGATTAGATTTCATCTCTTATGTGTTAACTGATGTTTACATTTGTTATGTGTCTTAACCATTTGTCCACTTGATGAGATGAGCACACGCATCGATGACTTGGAAAAAAACATTGCAGACCTAATGACCCAGGCTGGTGTTGAAGAGATCGAAGCATCACCCGAAAAGGCTAAAGAGGGTCAAGGCTCCTAATGAAGGTAAGAGGCCATCTTGGTTTCCATTAGTCTTTATTAATTTAGTTGTGAATAATTTTAAATTCCAGATTTCAATATCATAAGACATTTTTCTTTTTTTCGGTCTCACAGGTTCCTAAGTAACAAGACATGAAGTCAGTCCTAATTTCAGGAGCAGCAGACTTTTCCCCATTCTAAAAATGACTTCTATTGATTTGATGTGTCATTGTGTGAAATGCTTTTTTATATATATATATAGTATTGTGGTAAATGGTTAACAGTTATGTAATGACTTGAAAAGTTGAACGTTACTTGTAAGCTAGAATAGTGTTAAGCACCATTCAGAACTTAAAATGCTCATCTGCAGGAACGTGACTTGTGGAGTTAGGACACAGTCCTGGAGGTTGTTTAGCTGCCATCGCATATAATTAATTTAGACCCATTGAGGTTCTGGCTGATGGGGCCAGTTTTACCCCAGTCTGTGCTGAGCAGATCCCACAGGTAACAGGCCAGTAGAACCTCCATCCCTACCAACCTGGGAGACGGTGAACATTTTCACGTTTGCAGTGTAATACAAATGGCACTGATGCTAGGTGTGGGATGCATTCCAATTCTTCTTCATTTCTTCTATGAACGCTATTTAATACAATACTGTTTGTCATGTATTACATAAATGTTTGGCCAGGTGCTGAGTGAATTTTTAGAAATAAATTAACTCTGAGGTGCTCAAGTGTCTAATTGTTTTTCTTCTATGCTGCTTTTGCTCTAGATGTGCAATCATGATCATCATCATCATCATTTACACAAACAGTTAACCACACTTTCCCTGCATCATAGGAACCTTTTATTGAAATCTTTGTAAACACAAAATGCACACAACAACTAACCAACAGAGATCCTCAAAATAAAATACCTTAAGTGCCAAACAAAAATAAACTGAGGTAAACAATACAATACATGGTGGGAGTTGTCACAAATTAGTACATCAGCATTCTATGAACATATTAAAAATGCAACATTCTATGATTGTAGGTTATGTAAAGTGAATGGTTCCTTGATTGCATTGTAATATCATAATGTATAGCACCACAGAGAGAGAACTCAAGCTAGAACTCAAAGTCTGCCTCTGTCATGTCAATGGCCCAGGCAAACTTGTCCCTTTGGGTCTTATTGTAGATCTTCTCAATAGGTACCCCCATATTCTTACACCTGTAACAGAAATACAGTAAGGATGTACTGTGGTCAAGACTCATCTACATAATAGCCAGTTCTTTAAGTTGTTTTTTTTTTTTATTAAAAA